>NW_010118153.1:0-12968 GCF_000699245.1 Pterocles gutturalis
ACACGAATCATAATTGAATATACCACATTGGGAAATGAATGGTAAGGGAATGCTGAGGCCCGCCAACGCCTCCTGCCCGGCCCTGCTCCCCTGCTGACCTGGAAGCTGCACCAGGCTGCTGCAGTAACCCTAGTTACTGTGCCTGTGCGGTGAGTCAGGTATAGTTCAAGGCCTGTGCAGTAAAATCCTTGATGAACACTGAATAGCCTTGCTGTTTATAATGTGAGCTCGCACAGCTTTCTCGTAGCAAGAGTCAGTAGCAGCCCCGCTTGCCTTCACTCCTTTGGCGTGGCTTCTCCTGCCTCCAGGAAGCACCTGCTGCACTTAGGACACGCCTGGGCTTTGGGAGAGCTTCAGTATCCTCAGACTAAATTGCTTCATGGCTAAAAGGCTGGCCAGCCCAACGCGAAGGGTTATCTGTGTGTTTGCCCCTTTCAGGCACGGTGCATGGCTAGGAGGGCTCGGCTGTTCATGAATCCGCAGCCCACTCCCCTCTGGGCCAGCTGCACGCCCAGGTTTCGCTGCACTCCTAATTCCCCAGGGCCTCCCAGGACAGCCAAAGGCAGGAAAAACAGCCTTGGGAGGGCACGCTGGTTGCTAATGCTCAGCACAGAGGCAGCTATCACAGGTAGGGACATGCTGCTGGGCTTCCTTCGTAATTTTTTATTCTTGCACAAGACAAAGAAGTAGCCAGAGCTAAAGACTCATAGCCATAAAGCACCTCTGCAGTCTCCGTATCCTGGAGGCCTCAGCAAAAGAAAAGCAAATTGCTCATCAGACTCCTCTACCAAGCAAAGTAAACACTTTGCCTCCTCCCCTTGAAATGTCTTATCAAAGAGCAATACCTCATCAAAGCCTCTTTCAAACCTGGGCTAACTACTGGTCCCACTATTTTTAACTGGAGGCAATTTGGGAAGGGGAGGTAGGGGGCTTTGATTCCTCTGACATGAAAGCTTTAAAGAAGAGAAAGAAGTCACAGCATCGACCTGTGATGCCATGGCATACAGATAAAAGCCTAGCTGTCATTTTTGCCTGCAGAGCCTCACCGTGACTTCAATGGCCTGACTTTGGGGCAGCTCAAGCCTGATTTATGAACCAGAGTTTTCCCCCTCGGGTCTCACAGAGCACGATCTTTCCTCTTCTCCAACAGCCCACAAAGGCAGGGAGAAGAAGGTCACGTTGCTTCCGATACATAGAAGCGCGAGGTCTACAGCGATGATTTATGAAGCCCCAAATTTCTGAGCATGCCCTACGAGATCATTTGTATTGTCATACAGGAAAGGACACTTAAGAAGCAGTCTGACTTCCTCACAGCCTGTCAAACGTAAGATTTGTTCCTTTGTTCCTGGTGGAGAACTTCAAATTCAGCATCATCATTGTTACAACATGTTCTCTTGCTTTGCACTCCTCTGTCTGTGCATTAACCCTAGAGTAAATATCTGGCTCTTAAGAGTTAAATAAGCCAAAAGGTCAAAGGATAGACAGACAAAAATACACATATACAAAGATCTGTTTAAATTAGAAATTGATACTACTTTTTTTTTCTGCACATGGAAAAGCAACCGTTGGCTGTTAGGCTGTGTGGGGCCCTCTTGGTCCCTCTCGGTGGCTTTCTGTATATTGCCAGTGTATCTTGGGTGACACTTTGCTCAGTTGCGAAGCTCTGAAGAGCAGACCTGTGCAGGGGCTCTCTGTCCTCACAGTGCTGGTATCAAACTGAAGGAAATCTAAGCTCTGAGAGCAGCTGATCAGAAGAGGTGGGAGTATGTCTGAACTTCGCTCAGCCGCGGCACTGTGGCACTTCAGGTACAGACTATGATAATGTGGCCATCTATTTACAGCCAGTCCGGAGACAGACTTTCTTCAGAAAGCCAAAATGATCCAAGAGGCAGATCTGTGGGTAAAACGCAACACCTAAGAGAGAGATTATGAACTGAACTGAGCCAATGAAAGTGAAGTATAACCTCACCAAAATCAGTGCATTGGGAAGGTTTTTTACTTGAAAGTTGTGAGGTGGAGCTGCTGGTGGGCAGGTGTTTTTCTGTGGGATGCTAAGTGGGAAAAAACCTCCAACAGTCCCTTTTTTCAGACCACCTTCTAAAAACTATTGACTCTTGCTACAACAAAAGCAACACACATACCACTTTGCTAATACATACTGAGCCAGACTTAAACATGTCACTGATATTTACTTAACAAATATTGTTAGGTATGTACTGTGATGTGGTTCAAAGAACACTTTATTTGAAACAGCTTATTTTAAAACAAGGCTTTTTTTGTTTTGTTTTGTTTTGTTCCTGGCATGACAGAGCAGCTAAAACTTTCTGCTTTCTGACCTTTGCTTGTTAGAGATTTGTCATAACAGAGGACAGTGTATTTGAACTGAGTCTGCCAGCATGGATTTTCAGGGGCTGGGAGAGGCTGCTCACTTTTAGGGTTTGGTTTTATGGTGAGGGGAATTTAATTCTGCTTTCAGGATGTCCTGAAAACTGTCTATTCATGTCTATTTCTCCCTATGTATCCCCAAAAGCTGTGTCTGATGTTACGCATGCCATTCCCAGCCCAGCCTGGGTAGGGTGGCTGGGCATCTTGCCTGTCTCTCAGCACCTACATTCATGCTATATCATTGCAGTCTGTCTTACTTACCGTAAAAACAGCATCTGAAATAGCTGGCACCACCCACTCCTGGGGACAGGCGCTGGGACTCTGTGTGCACACGCTGATGGCACTCGGCACTCCTGCGAGTCTCGCTGAGGTCAGGACAAAGTAGGGAGGGACGACGGATTTCTGGCTTCTCAGGAGCTCGGACCAGTATCTCTGTAAAGTGGCAGTGACAAACCGTTATGAAATTTCTCTTCCCACTTTTTTTGAAAGTCAGCATGGTTCGACCCAGACCCTCAGCAGCAGCCTGGCAGCTTCCAGCACTGGGCCAGCGTTTGCCACGGGGTGGATGCTGACAAGCCACTGTGCTTCCCTGCAGCTTGTTTTACCCACCTGTGAAAGGGCTTTGTGGGTCTTCTTGTAAAGCATTTACGGATCTGTAAAGGAAAAATTTAATTTTCTATAAAGAAAAACATTACAAGCAAAGTAACTTCCCTCCCCCCCCCCCCCAAAAAAAAAAAAAAAAAAAACGGACAGTTCTTGCTGGAGGTGCAAAGCAATATTCCTCACACATTCCACACTGCAAATACCAAGGAAGTCTCATCAAACATATTCCATTTCATCTTTAGGCTGAAGGCAAAGCCATACCTCCTCCCAAGGAACTATGGAGCTGCAGGATCACTAGGATGACATCATTCTCCTTGGTTATAAAACATGCTGCAGGCTGGGCTTGGCGCTCAGCATGCTCAGATTGAGCTACGAGCTAATGGAATGAACTCTGGGGAAGGATTTACATCAAATACCACTTTGGAATATTAAAGACAGACAGGACCAACTTCTCACTTGAATAATTACACACTGGCTAAATTCCTCCTTTCATTTAAAAATCAGGCAGTCACCTGATTTCACTTCCCCTCTAAAACTGTGCATTGCTGTGCTATTTCACTACCTCAAGAGAAACATATGTGATTAAAGGATGAAGTATTTTCTGTTAATTACCATGGGCTGAACTAAGATTAGTCTCAGCTCTAGCAATGACTCTTGCCACTCGAGGGGGGGAGCAAGCAAACCAAGAAAAGAGAGATTCAAATTTCAACAAGTGTCCACAGCGGCTTGTATCTGCTAACCTGACCTCAAAGGCAGAGGTGTCTGCGAATGCTCCTGAACTTCAGTTTGCATGTGGGAGTATCATACAACAGACCTTGCATACACACTCACAGGGCACACAGTAGGAACGCAGGGCTCACAGGCTGCTTTAGTTAACCCTGTCTGTGTTCTCCTTCTGCCTGTGGATACCAGTGTAAGGCTTTCAGCCATTACAGGGTATTTTTCCAGGCTCACTTTAACTTGGATCAGAAAAAGAAGATTTTCTTGTGCTAAAAGTTGATGTAAGCAGCAAGAGTCAGTTTGAAAGGCAGGATTTAGTTCCAGCATTATGGTTGTGTGTTTGAGGGAGATCCACAGCCAGTGGAAATGAAGGGAAGGACTCCCTAGCAAATGGGATCATAAGGAAAATGGAAGACAGATAAGCTGAGAGGGAAAAAGCAGAACATGGGAAGACCAAAATACTGTTTCATGGCCTGAGAAAGACTTACTGTTAAACCACAGGCAGGGCTTGAAGGTCCAGGACTTCAAAGGTGTTTAGAAGCCTCAAACCAATTTTGCTTAGTGGCTCTGGGTCCTCTGGCCTTTTCTAACTCAGTTGCCTTGCTCGTTAAAGAGGATGCTAACACAGCTTCACAGGGTTTGCAAAGCTAAGTTCACTGAGGGTTGCATGGGAAGTGTGGGAGGAGATTCTTAAAGATGGGAAAAAACACGAGACACTTTGTCCTGGTAACTGTCAAAGTACGCAGTGAGAGAAAGCATTCATTGGAGTTACAACACAGAAGTCCTTTGCCCACAGAGCCATAGCTTCAGCAAAACAAAAAATAGCTGGAGCACCTGGACACCCCCTTTGTTCTGAGCCAGCAGTACAGGCTGCACAGGGACTTGGCAGTAATTTAAAAGCTCGTTCTCTGCATCCAAACATCATGTCAGGATGAAATTCAATCCATCCTGCCATCATTTAACGAGCACGCCCGGGACCACTGTACCTTGGAGGCATGATGTCACACATCAGCAGAGAGATTATTTGTTTTGAAGCTTGTGAATAGCTCCAAGACTTCATTTCAAAGTGCTCCACGCAGAGTCATGACTCAAACCCTTCTGGTCTCACAGAAGGGCACAACTGACTATACAGTTTCCTTGTGCCATTTCTGAGCATCCTGTAAGGGATTAGTTGATATTTAATTTTATTATCCTTTCTTCTCTTTTATGTAGGAATGGCTTTGTCATTGCTTCGATTCCTTCATGTCCATGACACATATTCTTAAGTGTCATATCAATGATGTCTCTACTGAGAGAAGCAGAGACAGCCGCAGCAGAAAGCACTGCAGCAAAACCCAAGGCATCCACTCCATTTCAGGTGATTTTTAATTTATATACAGCCATTGGGAAAATCATAGTATGAAAGTCATCTTCAGACCTGTGACAAGGCAGCTGTGCACAACACCTGTCTGGTTTCTCCTTTTGTAAGAACAAGCAATTATTACTCAGAATTTTATACCTGTCTCTTGAAGGCACCAAGATATTAATCTAGGGCAATTTGCTGAGGAGCCAACAATTTTTTTTACCAGATCATAATAGTTCAGACTCGCTGGAAGCAACTAAAGTGATACCCAGGTTTAGCAGCAGTATCACCCGACTGAAAATAGGCAGCATGGAAAATAGAGACAATCATTCTGAATGGGTCATTTAATGCTGAATTCCTGAATGTTATTCAGTCTTAAACCACAAAGCTTTAACATAAAAAGCCCGGAGGTGCGTAAAGGACCTGTCCTTGTCTGCAGTGGAATTTACTCTTGTATTAGTATTAAAGCAAGAACAAATGACAAGTGCAGACACTGTACAAGACTGCCAGCCTGGATGAAACTGGGAATAACTTCAGTCATACTCTCAGTTTATTCCAGTGTTCCTTCCATGGTGAAGGACCATCAGGAAAGCCATGGTTTCTGTCCCAAGCAAAGCTCCATCACTGAGTGACTGTTCAAAAAGCATGCAAAGAGATACTAAACCAGACAGGGTTCAGAGCACAGGGCATGTGTTGTTGCTGCGTAATCCTGGAGAAGAAAGGAAGGGGATCTGCATTGGCTGAAGAATTTGCAATGGGATCCAAAGACATCTGGATCCTGGAGTGACGAGTATCACATTAGAGCTATTACTGCGCCACAGCAAGGTCCTTCCTGCTGCATGGGTGGCAGCCTGGAATAGCCCCCACTGAACCCGCACAGCCTCACACTGCACAGAATGCTTAAGAGGCTGTAGCTTGTAGCAAGAAGCTTGGTGGCAAGAGATCTTAGGTGAAGATCAGGCATGGCAGTTCCAGACTTCAATTATAATATGTTCCTGGCAAAAGCGACATTTAGATGGACAACAGAATGAGCAGAGCTGCATTCAGTGGCTGCAGATCAGTGTTTTATGTTAAGTGAAATTATTGTACACCAATATGAACATAAATCTGGCCAATACAGAGGGTTGATTAGCACAGCTCTACACTCCAAGTAATGGTATTAAAGATGCAGTGTGAATTTCAGGGAATTAATTGTATTGATCACATTGTTTCAATTATGATGCATCAGGCATTTTTATGGCAGATTAAATTAATTGCATTTACCATTCATTAATATAGAGTATTAACTATGCTTATGAAGAAATATTTTTACCCCCTTCCTGCAGACATTCCCTGGGCCCATATGCCATTACTTTTCCTCTCATATCCTCATTGCAGCAGATAAGGGGAGGAGATACCAATGGTGCAATGTAGCTTCCCGCTAACGGAGACAGAGTAGCTTTTCCTTGAACTAGGCACAGGAGCCTGCATGCAATAGAAGAGATTAACGCCAGGTGGCAAATTACAGCTGATTATAATAGGTTCATGGGTAGAGCAACACAATGTAATATTGCCAGGAAAACAACATATCTGTCAGACAACTCTCCCTTTGCATGATCCCTTTGAAAATAGGATACTTGTTTTTTTCTGCCTTCAATGGAAATATATCTGCTCCTTCAGTATTGATTGCAGAACCCCTGGAAGATCAACAAGGACCCCATGCCTGCTGTCCTACTGTTGTCAGTGAAACAGTGGCATGGTCTGGGCATTCCTAGGCAGGATCTGAGCCCTATGGCTTAGGTAACACACATGCACTGATGAACTAAATGAAATTACGAAAGGGAAGTCCCTGCCCCGACAGCATGCACTGGCAGAAAGGCATGATGCCAACATGAACAGTAGTGAGCTACAAATGGTGATGGCCCAGGAGTCCCATCGGCTTGGAGATGAAGGAGAAACACAGAACCAGGTGGCACCTGGGGAGGTCACCTCTTCCTTTCTTACCTGCTTTAAGGCTCCTACTGCTGCAGTCCCTGAACTGCTCCATCATCCACTTCTCCCCTGATTGTGCTTCTTCAGGAATGGTGCAAAATGTCTCTAAAGTCAACTGCCTCTGCACTGACAACAGCCAGCAATTCTTGCAGTGCTTTTGGAGTGCCTTTCTGCCTGCTGGGAAGCTGACAGGATATTCTTCTAGTCCTGCACGTGGCACTGCTTTTAGCTGTGAAGAGACTTGTCCAAGGGCACACAAGGGTTTGGTGGGCTTGCCAAGGGCAGGCCACAAACACAGAGGCTTGCCAGCCATATACCACCTTTCATCACCTTTATGCCAGTCCAATCCCCTCAACCCTTCCGCAGACAGCAAATATCTTAGTTATTTTTACAAGAATTTCATGTATCTGTTGATCTGCAAACATACATTTCAAATGAAATGGCTAGGACTTTGACACTTCTTAAAATATACATTTTATTATTTTCTGGTGTTTGCTATGAAGGTTTCATTCAAATTGTGAAGGTACACAGCCTTTACAAACTTCTTGAGTTAAAGGTTTTTGTTGGTGGTTTTATGCTCAGTTTCTTTCATGGCAGAGGAAAATACATAGGCTATAAAATGTTGAAAGTCATTAGATGTTTAGTATTACCGCTTCATATATGCTGTGGAATGCTTTGTAGAAATACTATATAAAATAAGGCAGACTTTGACAGGGAATTCAGTCATAAAATTTCATGGGAGAAAACAAACAGTTCCAACATATTATTTTTGTAGCCAAGGGAAGATCAGGTGGTCATCACTGGTTTGTGGGAGAACTACTGCAGTTCTGGTGCTCAGACAGTATACATTTCTCGTTTATTCTACTATTCTCAAGTAAGACCTTTTCAATAAAACTTATTTTAATTAACATAAATCAGACAATATTTAAACATACACATCTATCCTTACAGTGCAATAAAAATGTATCATTGTATAGTATTTTGTATTTGCATTATGAAAATAAAAGGTCTGTACATCAATTAAATGTATATTAATGAGTATGAATCATGTAAATTTGCAATGCATCTAAAGTTGGCTTTGGCTTTTAAGTATTTATAAATTCATAGAAAATATTGAACATCTAACAAAATAAATAAAACATATCATTTTAATCATAGATGCTAACGATCAACCTCAAAAATTCTTGTGTTATTTTTTACATTTGCTGCTAAATTTCTTAAAGAGAACTCACTTTCAGTAGTGCTCAGAAGTGAATGATTGCACCTTCTGTGATGTGAAAAAATAGAGTACATCTATTTTTCATAGACCAAAAATTCCTTCATAGAGAGTTGCATTTTAAATGTCTGATTGTTCTACATAACTGTCTTAAGTGCTTATAAAAAGCATGTAGCTTTCTCATAAAAGCTGTGAGTCTCTATTAATAGATACTTCTTTTTAACTTGCAGGATTGAGGATTAAGCAAAATCTTCTAATGTCCTTTTTATGAGGATTCTTCAAGGTCTTCCAGCTTCACATACTGGTATGAAGATATTGCAAAAATATGTTCACTAATAAACCCTCTTCAGTACAAGTACTGCAGCAATCCAGTGTAATTCCACTTGGTAGGCTTATGTAATTGGAGTCCACACATGGTAGTTTGTGGAAGTCAACTGCTGACCTCACATTCTCTTGAATTTGAAAGTTCCCCAAGCACATGGACTAGCCTTACTGTAATACTGAAGAGACCAAAACAAATCTGAAATCACATGAATAAAAGTGAGCTTGAATAAATATGCATCTGGTTAGTAAATTACACATCATGGTCTAATTGCTATTCTGGTGGTGGTCGGAGGCTCCGCAGCTTCCTTTCATCTAGTCCTTTCCAGTATTTAAAGTTATTATCCAGATGCTGCATCAAATTTGGCAGGTCTGCAAATGCTAGGGAAGAAAGGGCAGAGTGTATTTAGTTTGCAGAATTGAAACAGTCACATGATTCTGTCTGGTTAAATATCACTTGAAATGTCTGGGCAACTGTGTTAAGTAGGAAAGTGTAAATCTGTCATACTGATACTTGAAATGGTTTTGGCTGTATAGCTCTCGTCACTCATGTATCACTCAGGCCACTGAGAACAGTTCTATAAGTCTCCTTAATACTGGTATTGCAAGTCTCAGCAAAGGGACTCAGTTTTCCAGGAGGGGCATAGCTAATTATGCTTGTAATTATTCTACTTTTTCAAATCTCAGTCACATGTCACGATCTGGCATTCAGGAGAGTCACATTTTTGACCACTTTTACCACACAGGCAGCACTTGGAAGGAAACAGCTGCTCCCCCAAGCAGTTTCCAGACTGCAGAAATTTGTCTTGAAGAATAACTGATATTAACATGGACAACATGACTGTGCCCACAGTGCTATCAAGGAGAGTATGTTCTGTTCTCCATTTACAGAGAATCAAATTTAAAATGAAGAAAGTGAAACATTGCCTGAATGTAATATAGTAAAGAGAAGCCACAAGAATGGCTTGTAGCAGTATCAAAATACTTGTAAGCTATAGTAAAGTTATTAAGATGACTTGAACTGCAGAAATCTTCCCTTTTCTCCCCCTTTCTTTAGGAGCCATAAGAAAGCAACTTTATATCACAGTAGTTTCAAAAGTTCACAAAATAGTTATTGTCAGGAAATATAGCAGAGTTTTGCTTACCATCCCAGGCATCAAACATATCGGTAATGAAGTAATCAATGAATGAGATTTGGGATTTGGGGATGCTGCAAGTATTTCTGTCAAAAACTGGCATCACAACAGGTAAACCTTGCCTCTTTTCTTCATCAGTCTGCAAAAAACACTCTTGTGATTATTCATCTAAGACACACTGTTAATTGGGTTTCTTTTAGCAGCAGATTGTGTGGCGCTGACTAGAGCATGCAACTGCTAAATAAACCTGAATAAATCTGAAGAAGCAGCAATTTAATCTTAATCATGTAGTCATCTTGGTTTCAGCAAAACAGCAGAGAAATAGTGCCTTCCAGTGTTTCCCACAAAGTGATACATTTACCTTCTGCATCTACACACAAAGGCAACCCTAAGTAACTTCATGTTACTGATTAAATTATGACTGCTTCGGAGCTAAAAGATGCTCTACCATTTTCAATCTCTGATGGAAGTGACATTCTGTACAAGTCAGAGATGGCAAAGTATCTTTTTATCCTCTTCCCCCCCCCTCCAACCCTTCCGCTGCCTTGAGGTACGGAGTCCCAGTTGCAGTATTTGGTCTACGTAACAATGACTCCACCCTCTCCTTTTCTGCATCTCCCTAAAATCTTTCTTCAGAACAGTGTGCTAAGGTCTTACGGCATTTCTTGGAGGGAGTGCTGTTCCCATTCTAACACTAGGACCTGATGATCCTATTCATGAGGCATAGCCAGCATGTGGGGACACAGAAGGCATCCTTCCTCTGTCTCTTGTGATGGCAATGCATTTGCAAGCAAAACTCAAAAAGCCCAGCTCCAAACTGAACAACTTGAAAGCTTAAATTTTTCAAAAACTGCACTGTAGAAGCTGTCAACTTGTATCCATCTGAAGGCATCTGGTCTTGTATCAGCATGAATAATATCCCATCATTTAAAATAAAGAAGCTGTTAGTTTTCACATTACGTAAGGCAGCCTTCGATGTTCTGGGACACTGGCAGTATATACACTCTTCCCTTTTAAAGAGATGCTCACCTGGAATTTCAGCAGCCCATTTTAGCTGCCTTACCTGTGCAAAGTACTCCTCAGAGATGCGTCCGGCCCACTCTATACACTGTTCTATGGGTCTGCATGGATTGGAAATGTCAGCACACTTTATCAACATGCGTTTGATAAGGATACGGTTTTCAGGAGATGTGAGAACAGTTTTGATCGAGTCTCCATCACCATTATTCTGTAACATTTAAGAATTAAAAAGAATCCATTAGCAAGGTCTCTGTGCACTTACTCAACAGCTTTGTGCCTTGGGAATGCTTTCAGCAGATCCTACAGGATCAGTCCTGCTACTGCCTACCATGTCTGATGTCCAACCGAATTTATAGGGGGATTATGAATGTTAGCCACAGCTCTGAACTAGCACTGAACTCCAGTTTCTGGATTCAGTCACTGTCTTTGTGACAGATCTCTTGGGTATCTTTGGACAAGTCATCTAATCCCTCTATGCCTTATCTGCCTCCTTAAAAGTGTGGAGAGGATCCATTCATCACTACACACAGTGATGAGCACTGTGTAGGCAGAAAAATCTAATTCTCTGCTGAAATCCAAGGATTAATGGACTTACACATTAAGAATGGAATAGCTGGTTTAAAAAAAAAAAAGGACTGACTTGAGATGCATGGTCATCCTCTGCACGCAAACCTCATCAGCGTGAGCATCAATCATTCTGACAGCACGGCTGCTATTAGGAGAGTCAGATCCCACACTGCCGCCCAGGCAGGCTCCTCATTCCCTTCCACTGGACCCATGTTAGTCCATCAGCCCCTGACCTGACTGGGAATTTTGCTGAGAGTTTATCAGTATTAAAGCAATATATTAGAAACACAATTCTGAACAACCTCATCTTTCCTCTGCAAGTCCAGGAAAGTTTTCAGCCCACACACAGCTTATATTTGGTTCCCAGGCTGCACACACAAGCACGTCAATGGCACTCTATATTTGGAGACAGTATCCAGCTAATATGAGTAAAGGCTCCAATGATCCAGATTAGAAGCTATTTTCTGTGGAGCTCTGATGAAGTAAATTTCCAGAGGACTGAGATTCAAGATTAAAATATCTTAAAAAATTACCTATAAGTACAACATTATTACTTGACTCTTTAGGGATGGGGAGGTACAGAAATTTACAACTCTATCTACTCATAATAGAAACTCTTTGAAGCAAGGAATATACCAGACTTCTTTGGCACCTAACAAGGTCTTGGTCTATAGTTAGAGCAGTGAAGAAGTAACAGTAACAATGATGATGATAATGATGATAATAATAATAATAATGTCCTGCCAGTTCCTGCAGTATTTTGTATGAAGAGGGAGAACAAAGCAGCAGAAACATTCTGACCTTTTATATTAGAACCTATTTTTCAGAAGAAAGTTCTTGTGGGGAAGAAACTGACAATAATAAAATTATTATTTGGTAGTATACTGTCTCAGAAACACCAGCTCCACAGAGACTCACAAACCGATTTTTTTCCCTCATTTTTAGATATGTGGAAGGGAAAATACAGAGGAAATAAAGTGAGGTGCCTACATCTCCAAAGGCATTGCAAAATTACCTAAGAGAAAGCCAAAATAAAGTGAGGACAGCTACAGAAACACAAGCATGGAAATTAAGCATGGAAAATTACTAGAAATCATTCAGCTAAGGACAGTAGAGAATGTCCTAGTAGGTAAACCACCAGGAATCAAGAAAGGATGTTCACTTCTGTGATCTGTTCAAACCAAGGGCATAGTTCTACTTACTGGATGCGGATGTCTTGGGAATAAAATGTGCTAACTGTGCTCAGTCCCAGCATCCTGCTCAGAGTGCAGAGGTGTCTCTGCATGTCAGATGTTGGCTTCCTGTCATAGGCTTAGGTGACATCATGAAGGGAAATGGGAGGATAAAGGATGCTGGAGCTGGAAAGGATTTTTTTCGGTTTATGAAACAAAAGAAGAAAGGAAACAAACAGAGCAGCTTCTCAGCATGGCTCTTTGAGCAAATATGTATAAAAATAATAAATAAAAAAAATAAGAGGAACTGTCCCATTTGGAACACACGGTTGGCAGCTCAGCCTGCAAACACTACACTGAGTCACCGCCACGACTGAAAACAAGGCCAGGAAACACACGCTGCCGCTGCAACCAGATATACAGCCAGAGTTGAATGAGATCTGCCAGAGTTGTTCTGCTAGAAACAAGCACAGCAAATGATTTGGTTTACCCACTCACACATTACAGGCCTTTTA
>NW_010118153.1:12999-61727 GCF_000699245.1 Pterocles gutturalis
CTGAACTGAGAAACTCCCAACCAAAAGAAGGGAAACATTTTGTTTCTTGTTTCCAATAAAGATTATATAGGCTTTGCCTATCTTCCCATCCATGGGCAGAATTTGCTGTGAATCACAAATGCCTTGTGGGGCAGATCTCTGCAGCCCCTAGGGGTCAAGGGCAGAATTAAACTTTTCTTTGATTTCTGTGTGTCACTGTATTTGTTTTTCCTATCTCACTGTACAGGTCCAAGCCCCATTCCTTCAGCAGCAACAGCTATTCAGCTCTCCAGGCTGTTTGGCTCTGTGGATGGATGCTGCTGCTCAAAAAACGGCTGCATTGCAATTCTTGGGGGTGGGAGGAGGGCTCTGCACACCAAGCCAGGCCAGTACGAGCCCTCCAGCAGGACCACGTGCCCTAGAGAGTTATGCAGTCCACCAGGTCAGCCGGTGCGGTGCACTGCACCCAGCAGCAGCAGCTCCCTTGTTCTCCTCCATCTCTCTTCCCTGCTATGCTGAATGCTGCTACGCCCACCCAGAGGGGCTGTCCAGCTGCATCCGTGCAGATTTCCAAGAGCTATAAAGACAAGCCATTTCTCAGGGGTATTGAGAGAAGAGGTCTTCTAGTGAGCCTACACACCAGACTACACTGAGCAGGGATGTGGTATGGTAGCAGTGGGATGAGTAAAGGAGCTGCCATCAAGCAGCACTTTCATCTGCAGACTATCACGCACAGCCAGCAAAGTGCCCTGGCTCTTCCTGGCAAGCCTACTTGTTATCTACTAAGAATTGCTCCTCCTCCTTTTCTTCTTGTTTGTTACAATCAAGGAACTGAGCAGAGAAAGGTTTAGCCTCACAATTTTCCATCCATTTTGCTGGTCTTACATTTCAATTAAAATATCCTGCAACAAAAAACGTCTATCAGGCATAAATGTATTAGCATGTTATTTCTTAAAATTGTGCTAAGCAAAACTGGTTCTGTGGAAAATTCCACAATCGCAA
Organism: Pterocles gutturalis; assembly: GCF_000699245.1. Lineage (NCBI taxonomy): Eukaryota > Metazoa > Chordata > Aves > Pterocliformes > Pteroclidae > Pterocles > Pterocles gutturalis. The sequence continues at coordinate 13,981 of NW_010118153.1, forward strand.
ATTAATACATGTATATGTTTAAAAGAAAAGGTCTACTATGAAACAGCTTCATCATCTACAGCTATGTTTGTAGGCTAGTCTGCAGGCTGACACTTCATGTTACAAGATTTTGTTTAATACTGTTCATAACTGCCAATTTAAATTGTTTGGTTGAAGTTTCCCTACCAGGTGTCCGCCTCAGGCAAAGATTTTTTTCCCCCTGAAAATTGCAGTTAAAAATGTTTTGGTGGTTTCTAAATATGAGGTTGGGGGAAATAAGCTCTTCATCCTGATGTTAGAAATTGTTGCTGGTTTTTTTTTTTTTTCTTTTGTAATACCCTCACATCTTTATGAGTGAGGACCTGGAACTTAGTTGGAGGGATGGTTTTGGGGTAAACCAGTCATCATCCCTGTGAAAATCTGCTGGGCAAGTTACAAACTTCAGAGAAGAAAGCTGTGGTTTGTGTAGACTCAATCGGGATTGCTGGAGTCTGGACTGAACAGGACTCACCCAGCAACTCTAGTTCCTGGCTGTGCTGGACCAGGCACTGTCCAGGCACCAGACTGTAGCTAATATCAGGGACCCTGTCTCTCCTGTACTTGCAATAAACAAAACCTGTGAAAAACAGCAGCAAGGAAAAGGAGGTTGTTGCCTGATTTGAATGCAAAAAGGTGAAGAGAAGGAGTAGAGTGGCACAAATGTCCTGGGAATTGTGAAGGAGATTGGCAAGCAAACAGAACTGGAAGAGGGGAGGAAGGCTGAAAAAGGAGGGGCTTGTTGAATGAGGAAGCTAGTGCTGGAAAACAGAGGAGGAAGAGGCAGAGCTAGTGAGAAGCCAAGGAGCGCAACAGTGGGTGAGAAGTGAAAACGGCATGGTGAGACAGTGGGCAGTAAAAGGGCTCTGAAGTTAGAGCAGAGTCAGTGAAAAGCAGACTCTGATGATATAGTTGAGGGCTGACTGCATCATAACATGCATTTAAATGGAGCCATTAGGTTGAAGAGATGGTCATAGTCCTGTCACGTGCCTTTGACAAAAACTTCGCAATTTAAGCCTGTTTTTTCACCACCTTTCCTTTATTTGTAATAGGTAGGAGACCAACTGTGCCAAGCCTTTGTTATGGCTTAGCTATTAAATGATCAATCTACGGATAAATATGTGCACAAACTAGTTCTGGTCTTCTCTAGCTTCTGGTAGCAATAAACAGGCACTTGTACAAAGTGTAGATATGTCCTGGGCAGTGAACTTCATAATTCCACAAGGTCAAATAGAGCACCCACAAAAAAATCAACATTATTTGCCTGTGACTTTAAGCCACATTCATAAGACGTGAGGTTGTCTGGGAAAAATACTTCAGAGCCACAGATTTAACAGCCTTTCTCCTAGTTTAGTCAGTAAAACCAGTATCCTACCGAGACTTTGGCTTCACATTCACATAGTCCTCATTAGCCTCGCTGGGTGCCAATAACAAAGCTAATTCTAGCAGATACTCCTGTGGACAAAGGTGCTCTCCCTCCAGTTAAGTTCCAGTCTGCTTCTGATGGGTGAAGGAACAAGACCTGTTCCTCTCCCACCTTCAGATAATAAAACGACTGCCCTCCACCATTACGCACAACAGTCATAAATGCGGTTTTCTAAAAAACATGGTAAGAAAATACAGAAAACCACTGCAGCTCCTACAGGACGTTGCCACTGATGCAAACTTTATTATAACCATTTCTGAAAATCTTCTCTTTCCAAAAAAACATTCCAACGAAATTATACACTGCTCTTACTGGCAACAAAACTGCTATTTGAAGCTGTTACTGAAACTGGGGTGGTTTTTCAGAATGAGCTCTATGAGGCAATTTCATTGTGTCCACGGGGTTCCAGATGGCTATCGATTATGTCTATATGATACATAATGCTACCATCATCTATTTTAAAGATTAAAAAAGAAAGTAGACAGAAAACCCATGAATGCAGCCAGGCAGCGCAGAAGGCTGAGGGCCCTCATTTCCAGACAATGCACCATATGGCAGTCAGTATACCTTCCCTTACACTGCACCACCACTGGTTCCCATCATGAGTGAGGGAGCAATTCAGATTCTGTTCTTAGGCAAGCCTTGGCTCCTTTGCAGAAATGGCCAACAATAATGCCAAGTTTTCCCACTAGTGCTCTCTCCATGGGAGTGACTGGGTGCATCAAAATGGTATTTTTAACAGGAGAATATACAGCCCAAGATGCTGGTCCCCAGTACAACATCATAGCACTGCAATATTAATAGGATCCAAGTGAGTCCCACTCACCCTCAAAACGTGTGACAACCATGTTAAGCAGAAGGGCATTCAAACCCTGAGGTGAAAGACACATTTCTAGTCTCTCTTTCTCCACATTTCTGATAAACTTTCTCAGAGTACCATGTGGGGATTTCCTGCTGCCAAGGTTTTCCAGTCCCTGCCTGGTCATTTTAAGGAGGACTTGCAGTGTCGCTTACCCCATTTTCTTCTAGCGCTGCCAAGGGTTTATTAATGCTGTTGACAAACTTGTTGACATGCTCAAAGTGCTTTGTCATTTCTGTTGCTAAGACCATGTCAATAATGGCTTGGCGAAGGGTTCGATACTCATTCCTGTTTAAAGAAGGAAACAATTAAGAATGCTGTCTGCTTCACAAACGGCTGCTTGCTAGAACAAGTCTAACAAAATGCTACAGACCATTTCCATTGAAGAGAGGTGCTGGGGGAAGAAAACAGTAATAAAGGCTTGCTGCATCTATGCTGGATGAAGTACCTTTTGGTGTGTAGAGACGTATGTGCTAGAGGCATGACTGGGTCTCTAGGAGGAGCAGTCCAAGAGCTGGATAGAAGCAGAGGCACCAGCTACTCAGGACGGCTGCCAGGACATGCCACACCGGCATGTTCCCAAGGCTTTTAGCACAGACACTCAGGAGTGGCTCATGCTCCAGCCAAGTTTTCAGCAATACTTTTCTGCTGTATTTTGAGAGGGCCTAGGCAATGGTCACATCCGCACCCTAAATGCCTCTCTAGGGCTGGAAGAAGAACAACAGGTCCTTCACTATCCTTTCCATTGCAACAAGGCATTTCATTTTTGACTGATACCCTGTGACTCTCTCTCTCCTTCTTCTACCCAGCAAACATCTACCCACTCAGCCATAGCTTGTCCTCTGCATCCAAAGATACTAAATTATTCTTCTAGACTTGCTAACATTAGGATTTCCACAAATTTCCCTAGATAGGGTCTGCCTTTTTATCCAAAGGAGTAACTGAAACCATGAGATTACTCCTAAATCTGTGCAGGACAGGCAGAAGCACTCTACTGTTTTAGAAGCAAACTGCCACAGGGGCTAAGGAGTTATCCACAAGGCACTACCCTCCTCTAGGATGCTTGTTTGCATTTTCTTATGTTACACAGAAGAGAGAGATGTCAGTGGGCAGACAACGACCCTGGGTTTTAAGCTTACCTCTCCATGTTTTTAAATATATTGCATTTGTCATCCCGGGTGGTGAGCTGGAAAGCCAAGGCAGCGTGATGGCTCTCCAGCACTGCAGTATCATTGTAGAGAATTGCTAGCTCACTGCCAGCATTGCACAGGAAGGAATTTGTTCTTCCTGGGTGATCCACGTCATGGACTGTGGCAGCAATGAGTGCGGCAACCTCATCAATCGGGTCCAAAGTTTGCTGAAAATAGAAGGATGCTTAGTTTTCCTAGCAGACTCATTAGAAACCCTACTCTGTCCATAAGAATAAGCCAAGTTGCTGAAGAATAAAAGCCAGAACTCTGAAGATTGGTAAGGGTCAGATGTCATAGACAGAGCAATGGAAAATTCATTATAAGCTTCATTGAACACTGCGTGACTTTTTTTGGCCATTTCGTGGCTCTTGAATTTTGCCTTAGCCACACCTTTGACAAAGCACATCAAATTAAACAAATGCAAAGTAATAAATGAGTTTGTGTTTTCTAACAACATAGAAACCACCTTCACTTGAAGTTAGGGTATTTGTCTTGGAAAAAAAGACCAATATCACTCAAAATTATTCTATTTCCACCAGACTCCTTAATTTCTTTTGGGAAATTAATTGTCCTAATCACATTCCACTTACATGCTGGCTAGGTTTACAATTTGTAAGGAATTTTTCCCATATATCCAGTTCTATAGCAACAGCGTCCTGGGGCTACAGCTAATACAAATTCTGTGAAGAATACTTGATGGGTTACATCCATAGAAAAATTACATGACACACTGCTCTATACTTTCCGTATCAGATTCTGATTCTGTTAGTGGGCTGCACTCCATGCTTTACGTCTAACTGTATCTAGCCTATAATAAAATACAAAACTGTTTGACTTTTAAGGTTTTATACTTAAGTTTTAATACTGTATTAATAGCATAAAGGAGAAAAAGAACAAGCATCTCAGAAATATGTTGTGTACATTTGGAAACTAGCCTTTATGCTGTGTTTATGCTGGCTTTTTGTGAAGGATCACAGATACAGAACAACTATGTTAAAAATTTTAATAAAATGAAACAGACACAAGGGCAGAAATGTTCCCAGCTGAATCTGGGAGCAGGGCAGATAATTTGCATTCCAGTTAGCTAGAATTTAAGGTCCAAATTCTCTTCTGGCTTTGACAGTACCATTCAGAATGGTTAGACTTGCTAGGTAAAAAGGCAATCCCTACCGCACTTTACACCTCTTGACATTAATGCAGTGACTTAACTTTGATGGAGCTAGGATATTATTAATTGAAGACTGTCAAGAAAGTCTTGTGGAGAACAAGAAAAGGTAAAGAATTATTCTACTCTAGGTTCATAGCTAGCATTGTCTGAAATACTATCTGCCATGTGTTAGCTTCTTCCTTCTTTCTTTCACCTGCTGCTCATGGGATCCTATTTTTGTGGTATGAAGTCAGGAGAGAGAGATTTTCAGAACAGGCTCTCCTCAGAGGGACACACTGACCAGTGCTCAGTCTGGTTGAGAAAGACTTGTGCAGACGGGAAGTGGCCAGAAACTAGAGAATACTTGCCCAGTAGGACCACAGCAGTGCATCTGATGCTTATTTCCTGAATCTGACATAACAAACTTTGGAGGGATTTACAACACCTTTTCCCTCAACTGCAGGTGAAGGATTCTAACTTTGTCATCTTAACTCCTGTGGCACAGAAGAAAAAATTATTCTGAGAATACTGCTTCAATTTGGGAGCCAGAACATCTTCCCAGGGAAGAACTGAGTTCAATTTACTGAAAAAAATCTTCTCAGTGTGAATTTGAGTGGCAGAATCTGGCTACCTGTATTTAGGTTAAGTTGAACTCTGGACAACACAAAAGCAGTAACTTTGGGCTGTAACTTTGAAAAGATAAAGAGAGAATTCTGAACTTTGATTTTGCTCCTCCTGCTGCTGCAACATTTTTTCCTCTTCCTATGCCTACAGAGGAATGGAAATAACATTCTGGAAAAGGAGGAGGCAGACATTCTTCTGTGGCACTGAAATAAGTTCAGAGCTTGTCTGTTCTCATAGATATTCTTGGGAAGACCAGCTAAACCTCTGGCAAACCAGGGGCTGAGGACATCCAGTGAAGTCCTATTCCCACTTGACATACAGTATTTTTAAGTCAGCCTCTGGAGAGCACACTAATGAGCTGCAGCTCCAGGTTAAGGGCCTTACTACAGTTTTAATGAGCTGTCAGAAGTTTGTTTACAGTCACAAATGTCTCAGCTAGGTGCCCATCACTAGCACTATCCTTAGGCAGGCCAACCTAGGGTAGGAATTTCTATCAAAAAATGCAACTCAGAAATATGTACTGCCACTCCACTGCACACACGTGTAAGCACTGTTGTAATTCTCTTTCTCCAGTCTGCCCTCTGGCCATGTGAGAAAAAAGGTTGCTCTGATCTGGCTGTCGGTGGCTCTAATATGCCAGTGGGTGTTATGGTACAAGGAACTTCAAGAAGAAATATTTTTCAATACTGTCCTCCAATGCAGTCTCTTTAAGCCTCTGGGCATCTCATCCAGAGGGTGATATAGCTTTGGAAGCACTAAACCTATTTTATGGCCTATATTGTCCTGGGACTCTTCTGCAAAATGACCATCACAAGACATAATAGATGGTGATTTATTACATTAAATCTGTATTTGGCATGTACTGGCACAAAAATAATTGTGTCATTAGCTCTCTCATCTGCGAAAGTTTAACTGTATGAAAAAGTTTTGTTTTAAAAGGAGGTTTTCTTATTCTCCCATGAAGAATAGCTCGATTCCCATATTAGTAGCCATCCTTCCACATTTACCACAAGAGAGATCGTAGAACTCACGTAAAGCAGCCCAGTTCCTTGACCTCAGAGTTATCAAACTGGTCAGCACTAGGTAGACAATTGGCTCTTGGCATCTTTTTTTAGGATATCTTCCTTTGATTGCACATGTACTTCCCACCTACACTGTTTCTTGTAAATGTGGACTCACCTTTACTCTTTCTTTAGACAAGAAATAAGCAGTGGCATGTAGTACATCTGCTGAATGAGTGGAATTATGGTAGGAGTTCGAGGAATGGTAGTTAGCTTCAATAACTTGTAACCATGACCTCAGAGTTGATTCTGAACAGTTCAGGAATTCACAGATTCCAAAGCGAGCAAATATTTTGAGACCCAGATAAACCAAAGGCCTGTGGAGAAAAATAAAGACCAAGTTTTAAAACAAATGAGGTTGAAATAATATTTATTACACAGCACAAATAAATAGTATGAATCTATACAGCATTTTTAACCAGTGCCATGTCAGATCAGGTGTAAGACTTGTTAGAGAATTACAATCCAGACCTGTAGAAATGTTCTGCCTACCCATCACATGCACACTCAGAACCATGCCAGTTCCTGACACTTCCAGGACTATTAAAAGGGCTTTATATTGCTGCTGTACTACATGTAGCAGAATTTTGGGGATTAGGGAGTCTATGTTGGGTAAATATAGACTGCAGTCAAAATGAGATAAATTAGCAAGCAGTTTGCTGCTGCCACAGATTTCTAAACTAGCTTGTTTACAGTTCGATTAAGTGTATCTATACTATACAATGCTGCAATCGCTGTTCTTTCTGCACTGAAGATCTGCTCCATTTCTTTTACGCCCACCCTTGCAGGCTTCCATTGCTTGTTGGCTTTGCATGCAATAGGGGACGAGAGATGGAGGCATTCTGGAAGCAAATGACCAGGCCAGAGTATGGCATCTCTAGAACCCTGAAAGGGCAAGGTGAACTTTCAGGCTCACCCAGTTGGAGATCTTTCTCCAAAAACAGCCAACATCACTGTATTCTAGTACTCTTGCTTCTCCCAGGCCAAGCTACACAATTTAAATCAAGATAACTAACTGGCAGGTGAATGAAGATCAGAACAGCAGTACAGAATACTTCTAATCTGAAAGCTGTGAAAGTGCAATATATTTAATTTTAAAATATTTAATGAAAAAAAAATCAAGTTTTAGTCCACTAGCCTTTTTTCAAACCCAGGTAATACTGGTATTTTCTTGTGCAATACATTTTTTGCTTAAGAAGAACAGGTATAGTGGAAAATGTTTTCAAATGTGGACTCTTAAAAACAGATCTTAAACCCTTATTTTGTTGCTGCTTGATTCCAGATGCATTAAGCACTCTGATTTCTAGCTGCACCTGACGGGTGAGGTGAGGTAATTTAGAGTTAGATGTACATCTTTTTGCAAAACACTCAACAGTATTGTGTCATATACTAGAATCATAATATACTAAAGTTAAATCCCCTTTAATCGCCAGCACATAGCACTGTCAGACAAAGGTCTCCCCAGGTTTCTGTGTCCATGAACTGTAATGCACTAAAGCTTAGAGTTAATGAATTATCTTGGCTTTACTACCATATGTCTGCTCGGACTTGAAGACAATACTAATAATGTATTCATACTTGTGATTCATTGAAGATCACTTTAATTCTCTTAATAAATAAATTGCCTTTATTTAAACACAGCAGGAAGCAACCATAATTATAATATGTTTAATAAGAGGACAGGCAACAAAGTATCTCCTTTGTCCCTCTGTGGTTTCTCCAAGTCAATAAGAACAGAGAAACCTATCTGGTGGTCTCATGTATGTTGGCTGGCATAATTAATTCTTAGGGTACTGCAATGTGCATATTAAATACTGTAAATTGCACAGACTGACTACATTTTGCCTTTTTTTTTTAATTACTGTATCGACAGTACCTCATTAGAAAGGGAAATGAAGTAAAGCAAAAAAAAAAAAAAAAAACCAACCCCAAAGTAACTGGATGCAAATTTCCTCACAATAAAATAACTTTAAAGAAGAATAAAAACCTGATTTTTTTTTTCCACTTTTTTTGGCTCATAAAACCATGGTCTAAAAATGATGTTAACTAAATGCCTGATACCTTTCTTAGACCTTGTTTTTTATAGCTTTCAAAGCTCTTATGGATCTGAGATTTAATGAGGGTTTAAGACAGTCAGTTCATTGCAGGATCTAGCCTCCAAATTAGTGTCTCATAGAAGCTTTAAGCTAAGACAAATCACGATACATGAAGCTAGACCCAAAGGAGAACTTTTGATAGGCATCAGAAAATAAAAACAAGGATTTAAACAGAAAGATCAATTTACAGTCTTAGGGCGAAGATTTGTTACTAATGAAGAACAGTCCATCAACTGCTGATCTGCTTTTGAAAACTTCTGTGATGGAAATTGCTATGCCCTACTTTTTATCAGTAAATATTCTTCAGTTAATCTTATACATAAAATGTTGCCTGCCAAGATTTTAGAATAAAGACTTTCCTCTAATCCCAGACAAAGGCAATGGGAATTCTGCTGAAAAGCTGTATTTGAACTGTTTAGGAATAAAAATTACCCAATTACATGTAAGGAATATAAAACATGATCTGTATCAACTGATTAAATTAAGACCAGCATGTTGACTCTGTGTGTAGTTGGCCATAATTTGAATTTGAATCCCCATAAGACAACAATTTGATTTGTAGAACTTTTCTATTATTGAGAATAGAAAAGGAAGGCTTTTAAAACAATGTTGTTTTGTTATTATACCATATCAAGGATATATAATCCTCACTTACATCCACTGGGAATCTGCAGGAAATAGTGTATGATGAAACAGAACGTATTTAATGGGTTTATACACAACTAGAAATGAGAATGAGAAAATTTCAAACATTTGACTTTGAAAATAAAAGTAATTCCAGTTTAAAAGCACAGGTAGAGAAATTAAAAAGCTGATTACAGGATGACATTTAAGTCAGTTTTCAATAGCTTCAATTTATGAGATTGAGTTTACTGACCTTTTATGGGTGGCAGCCTCAAGTTCAAAGATATCAAAATCCCAATGTTCTTCATTTTCCATTGCCTGTGTTATCCGTGGCGGTATGTCATTGAGGGAAATTGGAGAGATCAAACTGCCAGCGACCTGATGAGTTTCTGTTGAGGAATATATTTGCAGATCACGATTAATAACCCTGAGATACACTTTTACTCAATGTACATATTTTCTGTAGTAATGCCTGGCAACTCTCTTTTCTATAAAGGTCAGTAATGATACAGAACAATGCTTATAAATAAAAATAAAACCAAACCAAACAATGCTTATAAAAAAGAACATCTGATCACATTTCTTGTGTTTCTTAAATTTCTTAACATGTTTTAATATCTCAGTAACTGCAAAATTAAAACTTACGTTTTGCTGACAGTATGTATTCATTCCCTGATAATCTTCGTAAACCATCCTGTCCAATAAAAGTTGAGAGTTAAATGCAGGGTCTATATGATGACACCAAATAGTCACACAATGACTTTAGTGAAGCCTCACTGCAGCCTGTCACAGTCATCTAACTGCCTCTTCCTTACTTGTGTGTATTGTTAAGATTTGCCTATTTTACATACAGTTCATAATTGATGAGAAACTGCAAGATACGGGATACAATATGAACTCAAGACAGATACAAACTCAAATTTCTCAGGTGCAGATGGATGCCTGGAATTACAGCCTGACAACACAGACACAGGTTCTGGATGTGTGCCACAAACCAGACACAGTATGTCCACATACTTCCCATCAACAAGCAAAGGTGGTGGGAAGGAATAGATGGAGACGTGTTGCTGCTCTCCTTCCCCTGGTATTGGCAGATCAGGTCACCACAGCAGCGTAAGAATCTCGTGATTTGTTGCTGGGATTGCAGAGCAACAAATTACTCAGAGGCTTCCCTTCTATCAAAGATGAAGGTATGCTTGTGTATTCTCCAACTCCGTGCCTCATAGGCTTAATTCTGGCACGATGCCTAGATGTGCAAACTGAGACAAAGGATTAAAACTAACAGAATGATATATTTAATATTTACTTTTCAGCTCATAATTCGAAATGCTGTTCCCCAAATCCTGCTTTCTCTTTTGATGTATGCAGCTATCAGTTACTGCACATTAATGTTTAGCCCATGACATAAAACAAGTTACTTAAAAAAAATAAATCTTTCTGCATGCACTTTACTAACAATGTTATGCACCGAAAGTATAGCAGAAGTAAATGTGGATGCTATATCTGAACATGCAAAGTCTGCACTTAAAAGATTGTCACATCTCATTTTTAATTTCATATTTATAAGTTTATTAGTCTGGAGTTTTGTGATGTAAAAGGAAAGCGGGTACTACTCCTCTAAATGTCTCAGTGACTCTTCAGTAGCACTGCTATGACACAAATACTTAGGATACCAGATGTGGTGTATTATTTAGAATCAAAGATTAGTTTTTTAAGAGTTGAAATAGCAGGTGTAATTGTATCTGGCAAATCCATCTTTGAACTCCAAATGCCCTTCCCATCATGAATTCTGCTTGAGGGTTCAAATCCAATAACCTACTACTTGTTCCCCTACTCAGATATAACTTCTGAACATGAAATGGAATAATATGATTCTGCTTTCAACAGACCCTTTGCTCGAAAAATGTTTCTCCCGGATAATTTTAGAACTTGTAATATCACATACCCTCATGCTCTGAGATGGATTTTCTCAGCTTTTCTGTTGCTCCATAAAATAGCCCTGGTTTTATTTTTAGTGAGGATTTTGTGTTTTGCAATATTGTTACCTACATGTTCTGGGAACATGGACTGAGTACAGTCAGAATACAAATGTATGTAAGAGACAACAATCCACAAAAAGAAGAAAATGGTTGAGTTTAGGGACTGTGTATTCAGCACGAGAAAAGATTCACTTTGAGACTCTAATGTTTATATGTATCAGTCTTCTTCCTATATTTTTATGTTGTGGTAACAATATATTTTGTCTACTGAGTTAGTAAATTCAACCCTGTATGAACCATTGAGGTCTTCTCCTGGAATTCTTGAAGTCTCTCCTGTTTTTCTCCTGATTAGATATTTGCTGTGATATTTTAAAAGGCAAAAATATATGTAAACTGTTTAAACATTCTAATGGATACTGCAAAAGCATCTTGATAGTTACAACATGAAATGATAATAGCTCACAGACATCTCTGAAAAGCTCACTTCTTGTAAGCCTTTTTGCATCCAACACACTGTCAGATTTTTTCCTGAGGTAGCCTTTTATATGTAACCTACAGACTAATGAGAACACATATCCTTAAGGCACAGGTAACATTCACCCAAGTTCATCAGACTATCAGGAGCGTCACACTCCAGGCTCTGAAGGTGTGGGTTCAATTCTTGCTTTGCTCTGTACCCTTTGTTCAACTTTGGGTACATCGATTTTTTTTCCAATGCCCCTGTTCCTCTTTTCATAACAACATAGTGCGTGCCTTCTTCATTTTCTTGCCTTATTTATGTGAATTATGAGTTCTGTGAAGCATGATTGTGCTTCAATATGTGAACATTCATGTTTTTAGCTGAAAGTACTCTGATCTTTCTACAACTCTCTAGAGGTACAAATATAATCCAATAAATAGTAACAAGAACATAGATGTTGCATTCTTCTGAAAACACATTCTTTCTCTATACTGAAAAGCCCCCAAAACATGTCATTCTAATCCTAATTAAGAAATACAAGTGTCTAGCTATCTTACTTTCTTCCTCTCCCATCTATACCTTTCTAAAATGAATCACATTGGAAAAAGAATTGGTTTTCTTTTCCGTTTCTGGCAAAACTAACGCTTCAAAGGGACTGGTCAATTTTCTTCCCATTTTCAGAGCTACATTATTAATGAAAGGGAAAAAAAAAAAATCCACCAAAAGAGGTGTGCAGGTTTTTCCTGAATATCTGGCATTGTAGAGGCAAAGCATATGCTAGATGACAAAGACCAAGTAACTGGGAAAATCAGGCAGCGGAACATTAATCAATAGCTGTTTGTGGCAGTATGTACTTACTGTCATTAATCCTCCAACAAGGTCACTTGTATGTGGATCCTCATCTTTTGTCCCCAGTTGTGGAGAGTACAATTCAGTGGTTCTTAAAATCTCCAAAACCCGGTCTAAAGCTTCTGCAACCGGCATGGGACTGCTTTCTTGTGCAGCATTGATGATGTTTATTACCTAGTTTAGCATTAGACATGTTTTGAATTTAGAAGTGATTTATGAAAGAACAGAGACACTAATCAATTAGTATGGAAAACTCAGCAAATCTACAACTTTAGTCCACATGTGGGAGAATAAAAATGAAAGGAATGTTAAAAAAACACTGATGTTTGCTACTGATTCTGGGAATAAGATTGTGGCCTTAAAGACAGCAGTCTTATCAATGACTTTCCTGTTCAAAGCACAGCCTCAAAATGTCTCTGAATGGATTTGATATAACCTTCTCTCATTTGCCTCTCTCAGTTTATTAAAGAGATGATTTTTGCCAAATCCTTGAATGGTTTCAGAAGGCAGTTTACAATGCATAAGTAAAAAGGAGGAACTCTAGTCCCTCCTTCACATAGGCAGAAGTCCTTAAAAAGGGTCATGCAATGGCTGACCACATGGAGGGCACTCTACTAAGCAGGCTTGGGAGAACATTGTTCAGAGCATCTGCTTTTTGGAGGTCCACCAGTGGGCAGATGGAACGGGGGAAGACACCAGAGGCCACCTTTCCCTTGCTCCTCAGTCTGGATGCTGTACTGGAGCCTTGTGCCCAATATTACAGTTCAGCACAACTGACAACAGCTAGTGACAGTGCACATTACCTTGGTGATGGGCGCTTCAATAGTCATGGAATGTATCCTGGCCATAGAAGAGTGCCGCCTTTGTGAGCTGCCTGTGTGGAAAACAAAGCAGAATTTGTATCCTGATTTCAGCAATAAGGCATGACAGGAGGATTCAGCCAAGAAATCCTGATTCATTTTCTGAACTGCTGACCCTGCTGTGCCCTTCAGAGGCAATCTATTGCAGAATGCATATGCATGCTTGTTATGCTGGGGACACACAGGTGCAAAGAGATGCTTGCTGAACCACTGATACCCCTGATTAGAGATAAGTAGCTGTAACAGACTGGCAAAATCATGTCTTTGTTTTTTTTTTTTTTATTTTAACTAATTAAAATATTCAATTAAAAACTCAGTTAAAAGATTATACAGATGTGTGTGTGTATAAACTGGCAGGCACAGGAAGGTAACTACTGCACTTAGGTTATTACAGTATGTATCTACTTTTGCTGCCTGATGCAACATGACAAGTCATAATGAGTCAGCTTCCAAACTGAGGTAAATCAGTGAAGCTCCTCTAAAGTGAAGGTAGCTATGCCAAATTAAAACAGCAGAGGTTCTGGCCTATTATTCACTGGAAATTGAGAAACAAATGTTTTATATAAGTTAGCAATTTTAGTTCTGTAGTGAAAAGGACAAATGGGATTTTTCTGGATAATTATGCTGTGCAACCTACAGAATGCAGACACATCTCTGTTACTCTTTGTGCTGAGCAGCTCTTAAGAATAATAACCATAAAATCATAGAATGGTTTGGGTTGGAAGGGACCTTAAAGATCATCTAGTTCCAACTCCCCTGCCATGGGCAAGGACACCTTCCACTATCCCAGGTTGATCAAAGCCTCATCCAGCCTGGCCCTGAACCCCTCCAGGGATGGGGCATCCACAGCTTCTCTGGGCAACCTGTACCAGTGCGCACCGCCCTCACAGTAAAAAATTTCTTCCTAATATCTAATCTAAATCTGCCCTCTTTCAGTTTAACACCATTATCCCTCCTCCTGTCACTACACTCCCTGATCAAGAGTGCTTCCCCTTCTTTCCTGTAGCCCCCTTTAGGTAGTAGAAGGCTGCTACAAGGTCTCCTCGGAGCCTTCTCTTCTCCAGGCTGAACAATCCCAACTCTCTCAGCCTGCCCTCGTACAGGAGGTGCTCCAGCCCTCTGACCATCTTTGTGGCCCTCCTCTGGACTCGCTCCAACAGGTCCATGTCCTTCCTGTGCTGAGGACTCCAGAGTTGGATGCAGCATTCCAGGTGGGGTCTCACGAGAGCAGAGTAGATGGGGAGAATCACCTCCCTCGACCTGCTGGTCACACTTCTTTTGATGCAGCCCAGGGTACCGTTGGCTTTCTGGGTTGCAAGCGCACATTGCCACATTATGTTAAGCTTCTCATTGCTATTTTTGAATCAATGCTATTTTTGCTATACTGTATTCTTACCACCACAGACCTACTCCCATTATTTCACTAGTGTACACTACTCGGACTGTAATGATGCATGCTTTAACAAAACCATGTAAGTATCAGCAAAAGTTTTGAACATGTGACTCATCTATCAAGTTTGGGGTGATATAATGGAGCAAAATACAATAAAGTGGAAAGAAAACAAAATTCATAAGAATCATAGAATGGCTAGAAAATTATCTTCATATTTTTATCAAGAGAAGAGGTAAGAAATGTAATAATTTGTTAGGTTTAAAGTTTGCCACTTGAACTTGAAAGTATCTGTGCTGAATCTCATGAGGTCTTCCATGCAGGATGGCAGATGATAGCCTTCCATTCTCCACTGGTTCAAAAAAAGACTCAATTAATGAACAACTTTAATGGATGACTTGATATTTTATTCGTGTACACCTATATTTGTATGTGTATCCATGGATGCACATAAAAATCTGAATATATATAGAAATCAGAAAAGCCTACTTCTTTAACTTACCATCGCTTCCTCGTGATGTTGTGGATCTGACATCTAGTGATCCTTTCCTTCTGTCTTTGTGTCTGCAAGACTGCATATCTGTGGAGAAAAATTATACAATGACATTAAGTTGTGCCTAAGCTGTATGTTAAAGGAACTAAAACTCAGAGAAAGCCTGATAGCAGTTGAGTGACATTTATCACAATGCTTCAGCAGATGAGAGCCAATGAAAGCTCCTTTTTAAACTCTCACCCAATTACACCATCATGAACCTAGTCATGCTCTCTGGCACAACATGCCTACGTGTTTTTGCAGAAGGGATCTAAAAATGCGGAGGGAAAAGTTCCTCTCTTGACACAGTGACACCAATGTAGTTGTGAATACAACTTGTGCTACACACCTGAGCTCATTCAAGGAACAACTGCCACAAAGAATTGGTGGACCAAAGTAGACCTCATGCTAGCAAACTAGGCAATGTAGCCTTGGTCCCTTAAGGGCACCAATTGATACAACCTGTGCTACCAAGGCTACAATTAACAAGTACCTGCACACGGATGCCAAGGATGCCTTAACTGAAGTGCTGATATGTGGGACAAGGGTGAACAGTAGTGTTGGTCATCCTCATTTTCAACCACATGCAAATGCCCCACAATACAGTTAAAAGCAGCGCAAACATACATGCCACTATCTATAGACCAGCCACAGCAACATGCCAACTAGATGGCATCTTTCTTATTTCTAATTTTGTCACAGGGACCTGCTACCTACAATGGAAATGTGACACTGAATCCAGCAATACCACAATACCAATTTGGGTCCCTATTACTGCATTTTCAAAGGTGGGTTGCTTTGTATCACTTCTAAAACAAATGAGGCAGGCAAAGAGGGCTTGTATTTATTTTGCTGCCTTTTGCGCTGGATTCACAGTTTATTGCTACATAGTACTGTTCAGATTGTCCTGTGCAACTGTGGTTTTCAGTCAGATCACTAACAATGGGCTTTATTCTTTCCCCAGGTACGTTCTCCGCTTATTAGGACAGAAAAGATGTGTCATACCTGTTTGAGATTCAGCCTGAACACGTTCACACGTCTTCTCTGCCTACAAATCAGTATGAGAAATCCAGTTAGTCAAGACTTTCCCATCATTTTGTAATATTTAGGGCTCAACCTGAAGCAAGAATAGCACTATCTTCACTTACCTTATTGTTGTCATTGCACAGTCTACTAATTGACACATAGTGTCTAATCTTTCTGTAAGCAGAAAACAATATGTTAATTCCCATCTAAACCGCAGCTCTAATTCAGTGCTGATACACAAAATGGGTAAGAGCAACAAATTAATATAGGACAAATCCTGTTCTGGGAGGAAAGGTCACTGGGCATGGAAAAACTCCACACTTCTGCACATGATGGGGAATACAAAATGAAAGCATCTTTTGCAAATATTGTCTCCTCCTCTTTCTCTCTGCCCTGGTCTTACAAGTTTGGCATCTTAATCTGAAAGTATGTTTTCACTCTACTGGTGGAGAGTAGAGAACATGAATTACTTCCAGGGATGAAATCAACCTCAAACTTTTTTTGGGAAGTAGCTGCATGAAGAAGCTGCATTTGGCCTTTCCTTTATGAAGACACAGCTTTCTAAATGATTGCCTCAGACAAGTCTGGAAGATAATGTGCCATACTTTTAATTAATGTTCATGTTGCCTTAGAGGGCTTTGAAATTATTATGGCATGCAATCTGATCCACTTTCTTTTGCAATATAGTATAGAAGGACTCATCATAAATGTACCAAATACTAACATATACCTGTGTGTTCCAAATGGTCTATTTGGGGACGAAGTGGAAGTTGCAGAAAAATCAAGACATGCTTGAATTTTGACGAGGATCAAAGCACACAGTGACTTCACCACAGAAAGACACTCAGCAGCAGCCATGAGTAGGGGAGCATGGAGGGACACAGTGGAACAGGACGTAGGTCCTGGTGGTCCCAACACAACGTACAGAAAAAGAGGAGGGTGCACTTGGACTTCAGGGTGTAATACAAGAGTAAGAGTCACAAACGAGCACATCTGGACCTTCACCTCCTTTTTGGGGAGAATTAGGAAAACTTCACTTTCCCTGCACACAGCATGTCAAGTTGATTTTGCCCCAAGGAATTAATTGTAGAGGTCTGAGGCTCCCTTCCTTGCAAAAGTTTCCTTTATAGTCATTAACAGGATAATCCAACAGCTGGTGAAAGCAACTGAACTCTAAACTGAGCCTTAATTCAGACCTAAATCATAGCTATAGCTTTCATACTTACCCTCCCTGTCCGATGACAGGTAGTATCTTCACATTTTGTTGTATGCTATCTCCATTCTTCTTTTTCGCATAGTACATTCCTTGCCATTCCTGAAAAAGGAATTCAAGTGGAAGGAAGTTCAGGTAAAACAGGAAGAGAAGCTGTAGCTTCATACCTTTTTTCATTGTCTTACAATACAAAACCAGTCAGGACTGGTTAAACGGTGCTTACCCTAAAATTTCTCCCCTGTAACTAATCTGTGGGTCACTGTGTTGCTGCCAGTGCATGGAGAACCATGGAGGACTTCTAGAGCCTGTGAGTGCCCTGATGGCATGGGCCAAACCTCCGGTGCTGTGGGAATCGGAACCGCATATTCTCTTCCCAATCCTACCCCAAATGGTGTTTGGGGTCACTGGGGGAGACCTGGCAAAGACCCCCGCAAGAGCAAGAGCTCAGACCAGCCCCTGCCTGGAGCAAGAGTCTCCCAGTGGCTCCAGGAGCACCTGCAGGCTCTAACACCGCGGAGGACCCCCTTGTCTCTCTCAAAAAGTGGCAGAGATTTATCTTGGCTTTTTTTAAGCAAAAAAGAGCATAGTAGAATAGCTACTGGATTCTGCTGCCCATCCCCTGACTTTCCCTCTAAAAGCACTCTGGTTTCAGGATCACATTTAAGTAGACAATATTTGAAGTATCACATTGTCACTGTCAGCATCATTGTTTTTTGATAAAATGAATAAATGGGGGGAAAAAAAAGATAGCGTGGAAAGGAATTTTTCATTTTGCAGTGAGAAGTCTTTTTTCCTCTGGAAATGAGACAGTTCTTTCTAGTGCAGAGCCTCATTTTTTCTTTCAATGAAACTTTGGAAATGTCCCTTTTCCCTTGTTTAAGACATGCTTTTAAATGTAATACTGCTAAAACAACCACTTTTGTTATTTAGAGATTTTTAAATCCAGAAGGCACCACTGTGGTCTAACACAGAGCCCCAAAGCACCACCCTGGAGTGGAGCCCACGCTGTGAAGCAGAAGCTCCCACGCCGACACACGCCCACACGGCCAAATGCAGCTGCAGCACATGCCGGGGCATGGACCCCTCACCTGGTGCTCCCTCCCAACCTCTCACCACGCTGCTGCTGCTTCTCAAACTGTGCCACAAATACCGCAGCAAAGACACATACAACAACACTGATGGACCTCCTCAGGTCTCCCCTTGCGTGTGGTGCCTGGACTAGAGCTGCCCCCTCACAGGGCTATTTAGGAAAACTCAGGGAAAGCAAAATTTGTGAACCCTGGGTCTCCCCCTTTCACTTCTGGCAGCAGCATAGAGGCCAGTAACCTTCCAACAGAGACAGTCTTTTGTAACCTGGCAGCTGACAAGATTTACAATCTGGCCTACACGTTTCCATCCCTAGAACAGTTGTTGGTGGTCTTTTTTAATACATGCATATTTCAAGCTGGGCATCTCATAAATACCAAGTGATAAATAAATAATTGATTCCATATTGCATATTCACTTAATACAAACTACCCATGCCAACTGCTGTCTTTCAGTTGATTTCAACAGACTTTAGATCAGATCTTACAAACGTATGTGAAAATACCTTCATGAGGCACATGATACATATTTATTTGTGTTAGCCTGACAGATTTTACAGTCAAGCAGGGCAGAGCACAGGTATAGAGAGAACAGTTTTGCATTTATGTTGATGGAGCCAACAAATAACGACTCTAGCCCGCAGAGAGCTGCATGGTGACAGGCTGTGCAGGAAAAAAAATATGAAAGGCTTTTCCAAGGATCTGTCAGAGAAAAGAACTGTGCATAACAAATTGGGAAGCAAGCATAATATCTTCTCCTGTGAGCTGCATGAGGAATACAAATGAAGGTAAAGCAAACATTACAAAATTCAATGCTCTCATAATTAAAAGTATGCATATCAATAGTTTCCTGACAACCAGGATGCGGCAGAGATGAGTAATCAATCTCTACCCCAGGTAATAAACCCAGAATATGCACAAAGGGGTGAAGTCATAAGGTAGAGATTGGATAATTCTCGCATTGAAAGTGCATCCTTTTCAAGACAGGTTATTCACTAATGTGTTCTTCTTAGTCAACAGATCGATTTTTCAACTTGTGCATTTCTAAAACCTGTGAAATGTGAAATGTGTGAGGGAAAAGGTCAGGAGAATTCTGAGAAATAGGACATCCAAGCCGAACTCCTGCTGGTAGGTAAAGTTCTCCCAGGGATGTTACTTAAACATATTTTAAGAACACCATATGCTCTCTCACAGAGCCTCTGTCAGCAATCCAACAGAGAAGAGCTACTTCACAAGACGTGCTGTCAGTCGAGTTCGTTGGATGTCTACATTACAGCCACACAAGTACAGCAATCAGTCACTTCTGCATGGCCTGGAGTGCTGGGATCGAAAGCAGAGTAAAAACCATACACAGTAGAAAAAAAAAAAAAAGGGGTTTCACCCTTTGTAGAGTGAATCAATCATGAGGTTTCAAGCTTCATTAAGGCGGCCACGGCATGCATCTACTTGCTGAGTGCTCATATCATGCGTAGCAAGTAATCCCCCAATGCAGCCTTCCTTTTAAACTGGGGCTTCTTGTACTAGACAGCAAAGTTCAGCAAGCTACTTGCAGAAAACAGAGCAAACCAAAATAAACACGAGATGTCATGAAAACAATCTCCCAGAAAGTAAGGCTGTGTTAGGAAGGAATTGCCATAGACATTTATCACAGCGTGTGATCGCTCTCCCACCCCGCTGTAAAGATAGTTGTCTTGCAAATAATTCCCAAGGAGTGAGAGGAATTGCGTGTCTTGTCTGATTTATCGATAGCTATCCATCTCACTTCAGAAAAAGCGAAATGAAGATAAAGAGCTTTGTGTCAAACTGCAGAGATCAGAGGCAGCAAGAATTCTAGTCAGAATTGCACATTTCATCTTAATGAATGTAATTTGAATCACGAAACAGAAGAATGAAGAAAGTACATCTTGTTTTTTAACTCCTCAAGCATGGATGGGTGAAAATGCCTTTCAATAACTTTGCCTTCTTGCAAATTACAGACAGCTGTAGTAACAAAAAAATGAACTTCTAGACATATTTTTTTTTTTGCTAAGAGAAACAACATCCTGACCCAAGAATCTCTATGTACCATGCAATTAGCAATTTTTGTGTATAACGGCTATGAACTTTTGTTTGGATATACTGGACTTTCTCAGTGCTATGTTTGTCAGCACAAGAGGGGAAATGCTGCAAGAGTTCATCTTCCTAAATTCCATTTAAAGACTAGAGGTAGATTTTATAGAGCTTACATTTTTCTAAAGATAGAAAAATCTTGCTTTCTATTATTTTTGTTAACATGTTTGTTCAAAACAGAAAAGCTAAACCTGTTGACAGGAGTAGGAGACAGTTAGTTGGCTTTTTTCATATGCTATAACCTACAGTAGGCAATATATAGCCTATTGTAATGGGAAGCAGTCTTTTAAATTTAAGATATAAAGAAATCACAACCCTGAAAACAACATACAGACCATGTCAGAATGATCCAGACACAAGTTAAGTACCTCTGAGAATGCTGTAACATCAATGCTGACACAAATTGTTTCAAACTAAAGCACCTTCAAAGGGCTTCAGTATTTCAAAAGTTGCTCTGGACAGTTAATCTCTACTCAAAAATACTTCCTGTAACAATTTAATTTGCAAATCACTTTTCTATTAATATGTAAATGTAAGACTACATAGATCGCATGCTATAAAATGTTCCAAAGGGAAAAACAAAAACCATGTAAACAGAACATATCCACCAAAACCAGCTTAAGCTGTTCCAGACAGACAGGTTTAAATAAGTAGCATTTCATTAGCCCTCACAGTTGGAAGTCCTAGAGCCCAGAATAAAATACGTACAAGGAAAGAGATGGATTAGGGTTAGATTTCTATCATTCATAGGGTAAAACATACTTCTGTTATTAAAGACATTTTTATCAGTGCACTAAAATACTAAAAGATTGATCACTTAATGTCTTGAGAATTGATGTTGTGGATTTAAAGCCTGACACATCTCAAGTATTTGAATTATTACTTAATAAATACTACCTCATAACTTCAGTTTTGTATTACACACATTTACTGAAATAATTTAGGTCGGGAAACAGAGCTGGGAAGCACCATAATCCAAGCTATTGTTGATTATTGGGATGTCTTCCAAAAGGCCAATATATGTAGAAATGAGTGACACATTCTTGTTGAAATGCACGTGCAATCTGCACCCAGCTAGAGTGCAGCTTTTGTCGATGAATGCTTGTGCTCATACCCTGATTTACACAGTATGACTCATCAAAACTTTGCATCCGCGCTTTTGCATCACTGCCTAGATACACAGTGCCGTGATTCATTTTAGCATCTCCCTGCTCTGTGTCAATAACATGGTGCTTCCCTCTGGACAGTCAGTATGACCCAACTCGCTATCCTGACTCAGGTCTGAGCATGGGCCATGACGCACCTACAAACACACCAATTCCCAAATCTCTTTGTGTTACCTCCATGATCTTCCTCCTGTAAGATACTATGACATGTTCAATGACATCAGAAGCATTTGCACATCGCTGTCAAAAATGCAAATGAAAGCTCCTAGATGGATTCTCACACTACAGCCACAACAGTCCCAAAGGAACACCATGAAGCTACCAGGCAAACAGCAATGTCTCTCTGTAGTGACCTCCCTTGAAGCCAGCTGCATTTCCTCAAACACTTTCTTGGTGCAACAAACATTTCTAATGGAAATCCATTAGACAGCTCCCATGTCATTAGTGAATAAAAGATATTGGCAGCTGGCAGCTGACACTTGTCTATCACTCTCAAGTGATATTGCAAATGTCTCTACTGATAGTTTTACACTCTGAACTTGCAAATCAGCTTCCACATCTCATGCTGTAATACTTTAACGTGGTTCTTTTCTCATTTACATCACACTGGATAACATGTGCATCCATGCCATTTCTCTCCAGTATTTTCACATCTTTTGCTACATACAGCATATATTATAAAGAAACACAGCAAGTAACTTGTTTTCATAAAACATGTACCTCTTCCAAGCAAGAAGAGAGAAAGAAGCCATTAAAAAATAAACATTTTTTCCTTCTTCTTCTAGTTTGAGTAAGAAAGCTGCAAATACTACATGTCTGTGAACGTGCAAGTTACATCATGTGTCATCCCTGGACAATAATGTCTTTTACAGGTAGCAAATGATAACTGATGCAATGCCGTTACTCACCTTTCCTATCTTTATGCAGGAATTAATAGTATCTAGGAAATCAGCTTTTTTTTCATTTATAGGCACTTCTGTTAATTCTTTTCCTATTAGTTCACCTATTTGATAGCCCATCACTGTTTCAAAAGCAGGATTGACATACTGTGAAATAAAAACAAAGAAAAAAAACTTTCAACAGAATACTTAAAGCACAAGAGAACCCCCCCTTTTTTTTTCCTATTTGCTAAACCAAGGGATCTCTTTCCCAGCCTGAAACAGATCTCTGTATGTGCTGCTCCTGAGAGAGATGCCTACATTTTTTTCTTTGTGAAGCAAAACAGGAATGTCCATGCTAGAAGAGTTGTGTAGAGTGTGTGCATGTGAGCAAAGAGAGGGAAATCACAGCTGAGTACTATCTACAGTAGAGTCTAGATAGACAACATAAATAAATTCCTGAAAAATTAGCTCTGTCAGTTCTCAAACCTATAAACCTCAAATCTACCTCAGTGTTCCTAAAAATCACAAATTAGGTGGTGGGATACCATAGGAATATTAACCTTATCTATTGACAAATTCATCGTATTAGTGTGTGTAAGGGCCAACCATCACTATTCCCCTGTCCAGGCAAAGCCCAGCCAGTAAGACTGGAAGAAGTGGAATTCAATAAAGCAGCTTTCTCTCTGAGGCCTTTGCCCACCAAAACTTAAGACTGGTACATGACCCTTTCACTAGCTGACTTACAGACACAGGTCCCACAATAACACCATCTGAATGCCTCACAATGTTTCAATATGAGAGCAATGAAAAGTGTGCCACTGATGCCCTCTGCTCCTGAAGGTTCCCCCCAAAGGTTCCTTCCAAAAGGTTCCCCTGCTCTGCGAGAAAGCCCTGCCTGCCGGAGCTCCAGGACTCCTGCACATGTTGGTTCTCTCATATTCTGGGGCTGTCAGCAGGGGGACAAAATTTGTTCTGAAAAAACACATTTGAAACAACTTCAGAATGTGTTCTGTTATTTTTATTGAAGGTATGAAGAAGGCACATCCTTCAGTGAAATTGTCAAGATTTGGGTCAAGATGGTACAATTTACACCCATTTTATAACTCCCAGAGGCTTAGAGTCAAGCTCACTACTGATAACTTCTCACAGCCTTCATAACTAGGGATAGAACTAACTCCCTTATAAAGATGATGTCTTTCATGACTGCAAACCTAAGCACAATTTATCTTTTTTAAAGAAATTTTTAAGAGAGGATTACATTCAAAACCAAGAATTCCAATGCATCGAACAGTATCAGATTTAAGCAAAAAAAAAGAAAAAGTGTACTACCTTTATTTAAATAGAACATCATTAGATTTGCTTTTCAAGAGCATCAAATTAACATACAATATTTTTGGAAAAGAATGCACACAAGCCAGTGGCTGCATTCATTCATGATATAAAAGAATCATTTACCAATTATCACACAAGAGAGTAAATCCCTATTCATTCAGAAACAACAATCTCCCTTAAAATTGACGTGATGTATGCAAGATATTTTAAATGGAGAAAATTCTACTCTACAGCTACCCTGACTCCAATCTTTTTAGAATCATTAGGTTAGGTTAGATTCTTGTACTCTAAGAAAGAGTAAATGTAATCATGGATGAAATAAAATACAGTCAGTCCACAGAGCAATTTTCTGTACTTAAAAAAATAACTGGAACAAACCTGTATTACATGATCTTCACTTGTGATCTCAATGGCTTCTTGACTTTTCTCTAATGCTGTAAATAATGAATTACACGCCCTGGAGACAAAAAAAAAAAAGGCATCTGATTAAATTTAATCCACGTAATTCTTATTGCATATGACAATAAGGTATTGCAACTCCATACTGAGTAAAGTTGTACTTTAACATATTTTCTTCAGCTAACTGACATTCTATAACTACAGTACAGCAAAATAAATATTCACTTAAGGATGTGGCCAAATTGATGGTTTTTTGTTGATAATGTTTTTGCTAAAATTACCTTAGTTTGAATTGTGCCTGGACCTCTCCGAATTCCAGCTGAATCAACTCATTGTAACAGGCCATTATATTAGAATTTTCTACATATCTCTGCAAATAAAAGGTTAGAAATACTTCATTAATGCACATTTCTGTACTCAAGGGTATGAAGCTCTGTTTTCTTTTGCTTGATACAGAACTAAAAAGGAGTACATACGCCAAAAATGAACATGTTGTAACAAATGCAACACAAGAAGATTATTTATTGGGACTAGTAAAATTCTTCAGGTTACTGCATTTTGAAAAGGTGACAGATCTTCAGGGCAATGAGGTTGAACCGATTTGTTTATTCTCTGTGATTGTCAGCATGATTGATATATAAAATAATCTACTTTTAATGAAGTTATATTCTTTCTTGCCACTTTTAAAAAATAACTGCAAAAAAATTATGTTGTGTCTCAAGTCATCAAAATCTGAGATTATTATGAGTTTCCAATTGCTAATACCCCAAATTGTATACATAGAAGAAAGCAAAACTTCCTGACACATATACCTGCCATTGGATACAATTATTAATTTTGAGGCTGGTATAGCAGTGACCTCAGTATCTTTGATGTTTTCTTAAAACATCTCATATTTACCAGGTATGAGCCTGAATGTTAAATCTTTGTTCATGCTAAACTGCCACAGACATTGATAGTTCAGGAGGGAGGACTGATTATCAAAGGTAAGCCACCACATCAAGGCTGCTAAACAAAATTTTCTACACTTTGCCATTAGCCCCATCTCCAAGGCTCTGATCCATAAATAATTCAGAATCTGTATCGGGTTACTTATGTGCCCACTGGAATGACTCTGTACATATAAGTACAGTTATTTTCAGGCTCTAGCATCTCCTGTATTAGGACCTTACCACAAATAAGCAAATAGGTGTAAATGGATTGTGATGGGATAGCAAAAAATCTGGTGAGTATGCAACCAAGTACTCTGAATCACACTGTAAATCATTAACATTTTTGTTCCATTGTCATCTTAATGCAATGAGGAATCCACTTAACTGACACACTAATAAGCACCTTTCCTGCTTAATTGGAGTAATTGCCAATGTAATGCTCTTCAGGTGCCTCCAAACAATAGATAATGGCACTTGACAGTGTCTGAAGTCTGTTTACAGATGTGAATTCGCATTTGATAGAAGAGACTTCCAACGGCACATTCTGCTGTTCATTGCAAGCTGTGCTCTGGCTCTGCTGCAGTCAGCAGTCAATTCTGTCAATGTCAACTTTTCAAGCAGAGCATCATATATTTATTATGAAATAAATGTACAAAGTAGAAAGTCTCAGCACCACATCTTACATTTCTGAGAATGTCCACCTACTTAGTCAGCATTATTCTAGTTCTACTGGTGTATGGTAGTTCAGAATTGGATATATATAAGAACGAGCAGCATGAATAAGCCCTACAGGTTGGATCACTGACACAAATGGTCACTGACAGCCAAACTACTGATTTGTTCCTTGCATGATAATTTTGAAATGTCAGAGCAACCTAGTGGAGTATAACACATACATACCCTTGTGAAGCCCGCAGAGATCAGGGGCAATATTGATGACTCTTCACGATCAGCATGCCTTTTAAAGAAAGATTATAAAGTCAGAGATTATTTCTGTAATCAACTGAGACCCAATTTCACAAGCCATTGACATACCTGTACCCCAGATGTCACACTAAAGGCTAATATGGCTAGACCCTTACAGGATCTATTAATAAAACACATTTATTGTAGTTTTTGTAAGCTTTAATCTTTGTCATGGATAAACCAAAATTCCTTTTTGCATGTAATGAGCTGCTCACATAAAAAAACCTCATGCTTCAAGAAAGCAATTTAATTAGCTAGACTGTTGGACTATTCCTTTTTCGGTACTGGATTCTTTGTTGTTTATGCTGTTCTTAGTCAAAGATGCCCTTGAAAGTTTACATGGCCAAAGTTTTAAGAAATGACTTGTTATCTGAGTGTACCAAATCTTAGGTGGGCAACTCAAGATGCCTGAATGAGGATGAATTTTCTAGCATTGCTGATGCAGTGTCGTCTAGTAGGTCAGTTCGGGATTACATACTCCTAAAATGAGATATCTGAATAATTTTTTAAAACTTGGCTATACTAACTGTTAAAAGACACTCCAACATATGTGAATGTATGGCTGGAATCTGGAAGAAAGGCCATTATGTTAAGTTTCTGTAAATGAGCAGATGGAAGCTGGTCAGGTTTAGCAGATGGCACAATAGCCTTATTTATGTGTGAAATTTTGGATTTTATGGCACCTCTTTTTTTTGTTTTCCATGCACTTGTTTCTTATGCATGAAGAGAATGATGCCTACTAAAATACAAGGTTTGCCCAAGATTAAGCAGAGAAAGAAGGGCAGCTGTCAGAAAAATCTCCCCATTCTTCACGCCAGCTGTCTGGTAATGCTGCCTCCCAGAAGGACAACGAAAGAGGACAGGCATTCTGCAGGATAAAAAAACAACAAACCAAAACCAAAAAACAAACCAAACAAAAAACCCCCCCACCAAACCCAGACACAAACAAACAGAAAAAAATGAGCTGAACTGCAGGAAAATGAAGGAGAAGACCCTCCATACGCTATTGGCTAAATGTCAGGCTTTTTCACAAACATGCTCCTTGCAGCAAGAAAGGAAATGTGTGAAAGTTCTCTGTCTGTGAAATTTTAAATGGCGACTTGAGAATGCTTGTGTTCAGTATGTGGGAACTTGATACAGGCAACTCAGTCCCAGTGGAAGGCAAATTCACTTCTGAAGTTTTCAGCAGACAAGGAAAAATTGACATCTGAAAATTCTGAGAATTCAAGCTTCTGAGATATTGTCACTGCTGGGGGCTATTATGTTGTCCCAACACACAATGTGAACATTTTGAAAAGACAAAAATTAATTGCAGGGAAAAACCACTTTTGAGCAACTTCCTAATTGTGAGTGAGCAAGCCCAGCTTCCAAGCTCTCCTCACTTTTGAAAGGAACTGCTGGCCCACAGAACCACAGGTGTCTTTCTCTCTGATGCATGAGAAGCAGCTCTTGAGTTACTGTTTGCTAAACTTTTTTTCCTCTTTTCTTTTGGTCCAATGAGAGACAATTCTGACTGCTTCTAAGCAATGGTTACCATAGTCAAAAGACTTCCTGACATAAAAACATTGAAGATGATATTCACAATGGAATCCCTTGAAATGTTTAATTAGGGCCTTTTGTTTGATAGAGATGGTGGCAGAAAATAGGATTTTTAATGGAAAACACTTCAGAACTGGGTTTCAGAATAAATGTTTTCTGAGAAATGGACATTCCCAAAATATTACTCTGATGAATTATCTTCCATTTATTTAATTTCAGATTAAATATATTGCATTTTTGTTACTTTTACATTCTTGTATTATATATAAGTAATGTGTTCAGAGGGTAAAGGAGTAAAAAAGTATACACACTGCTTTACTGAGATGTCATAATTGATCTATTTTACTCTTAAAA
The DNA here is from genome assembly GCF_000699245.1 of Pterocles gutturalis. NCBI lineage: Eukaryota > Metazoa > Chordata > Aves > Pterocliformes > Pteroclidae > Pterocles > Pterocles gutturalis. Next base: position 42,095 of record NW_010118153.1, read on the forward strand.
CTTCTATGGTCAGGTGCTACTTTGTACTGATCAAATCGTTCTGTATCTTTTTTGTAACTCAAGAGATCTCCTGTTCGTGCTGAGATTAATCAGACTGAAAGACAGATCAAGAAAGGTTCAAACTGTTATTTTTATTAATACCAAAATATAGATCTATGAGGCGGTTCAACAGTTCTGTGCATGATGTTGCAGAGGTTGTTGGAAACATACTCTTAAAGCCTGCAGTGATCAGGAGAGGGGAAAAAACCCAACAAAACAAAACACAGAGTGAGACCTCTTTCGTATAAACTAGAAATCAAAAATCCTGTCCCAGTCCTGCAGTCAAGGATGATGAAAACTCTATATGGTATAACACATTATCACTAGCACATGAGAAGTTCAAATTCAAGTTTTTTAATGTAGTATTTACTTTTATAATGGTAAGATTTACATTTTGTTGATCACTTGTGAAAGAAAAGATAAGAGTATTTACCTTCGTACTACACCAATAATGACTGTATTTTCTGAGGGTTTTGTTGTTCTGATAGACCTTTAAATAAAAAGCAAATCATTCAACATTTTTTTAAGTTCACAGTTCAGAAAACACGACTTTACAGAATCTTCACACAGCACATTTCTTAGTCTCTTTTAAATGGTTAAACAACAAAAATCAAATCCCAAGCCTGCTGGGCCACTAAGAAAGGAAAATAAATTTAGCAATATCTGAGACTCCATGAAAAAAAAAAGACACAGAGAATGTAGATTAATCTAAACCTCAAATACTCTCAGTGGGGGAACAGCAAAAATTCTCACCTGTGAAACCACACAATGGACTTGTTTGAAGGACTTGGCCTCACTCATTTAAGGAGCATTTTACTTTATTCTGGGACAGAACAGTAAAAATGTAACAAAGGGAACAGCGCTGATATCTAGTCTTTGCCTGACAAAGACCTTATCTAGTTACTTTAGTTTAGCAAGAAGAGCCTTTGTGCCAGTGCCCTGAACCCACCACACTCACCCAGGGTACATAATCTGACCTCACCCCCCCACCTCACAGACTGTTGTTCAGTCTAGACACATTCCCAAGGGGTATTTCACTGGAAAGTCACTGAAGCAAGGCAGAAAGGCACCACTGCCTGTCAAGTCTCTATACAGAGACTGAAAAAAGCAAATCCTTTCCCCCTTTTTTCATACTTTACAGCAGTTTGTGCAAGTATTTTTGGAATCAGTTTGCAAGTTTGCTCTTCATAACAGATTTTCAAATGTTGTAGGTATGGAAACGTGCACATAAAACACTGCCTGTTTGCATCTGGAGTTACTCAACAGCAAGTGACATTTCAAAAAATTCAGAACACTGATGAAGAGAATGTATTCACTAAATTGCTTGGTGGCACGTGTGATCTTTGCAATTAATTTAACGTGCAAACAACGAACGAGATATTTGAAAAAAACCAAAACAGTTCACTGGGGCAAGAAATTTGCACGCTGTGGCTCCAAGCCAGACTGAGCTTCCGATATCCTAGCACACAACCAAAAATGCTGCAGCTATCAGATGTAAAGCACTGAGGTAACGTTACTTGACGCTGCCAGTAGACATCTGTCCAAAAAAAATCAGCATTCAATAGATTTTATAAAAGGGTCATATAAAAGCAAAGAAACTTTGATGATGTGTTAACTATATAGCTTAAGCATTTAAGACACTGAAATGGCGCTTACCTGCATAACGCCTCTGCATCAAAGTATCTGGAATGTCTATGGTCAATAATGATAATGTCATGGTGTTTATCAAGAAAACATTCTAGTGCAGACTCAGGTGTCCTGGCAATATTACATCGAAATCCAGCTTTCTCACATGCCCAACAGAACCCATTACTCTGGTTATCTTCTTTGGCAAACACTAAAAGTACCTGGGTTAAAGACAGACAGTGAATCATTACAAACAAGCCTTACTTATACAGTAGATTCTGTGACTTTTGCTTGTTCTTAACATGTTTTTGAAGTAATTTCCAAGGCTTAATCCATTGTTTTTAACAGAATTGTTTTCTACAGACCATTGCTTTTTTATAATTGTCTGTATACAGAGGTGTTTCAAGTGAATAAAATAGTCTGTCAGAGCCATTTATATCCACATGGGGTGAACAAGTTTGGAAGTGGGTCTCTTGTCATTAGCTACACAGAGAGTTTAGGCAATCAGTTGAGACTAGATGCCCAAGTTTCAGACAGTGTACATGAAATAACAGCGAGTCTACCATTCTTGTCTCACATACAACCATTTTCTCAGATTTTATTCTTCTTGCCAAGATCATATTCCAGTAAAAAAATTGCCATGGTTCACCTCATATGAATTAACATTTAACTATGCTTCAATGGCATGATGAAAAATGTGATTTCCTTTTCATCTCATTCTAGTTCCCCAAAGTACTAGATACAGCCCACTCTGCGGGGTTTCCAGAAACTACAGACAGGCTGGTCAAGACGAACTGATGCAATACTGAAATCATAAGCAGCACCTCTGTATATGAGTATGTCCCCATGTGACTCCTATGCAAAGCTTGCCATGGGATTTATATCACAGAAGGAGATTACCGTGGCTGAAATCCAGAACTGCAAGTCAGATCTATGAGCCAGTATTCGCTCTGTCCTAACTTGCTGTGTAATGACCAATAACATTAATCTCTCTGAGCCTTTTTAAAATCAATACAATACCTACATACTCCAAATATGATATAGCCCAATTACTTCTAAAATGTATATCAAATTCTAGGATTGAATACAGTACACAACATAAGGCCTGCGGACGACTGTGCTTTGCATAAAGATAATATTTTGTAGAAGAAAACTTTTGACTGAAAGAATATACAGAATGGTAGACTATATTATATCTATGTTAGTGTTGATTTTGTGGATGACTCGGTGTATGCAGCCTTTTGGGAAAGACGAATAACCAAACCAGGATTTGGTCTATTGTCCCAAGACACCAATCTTTCAGTCATTTAATGAGACCACACTTAGATATATATACTTCGGTCAGAAAATAAGATGGAGGATGTGTAACTCACACCCCTCCCTGATGTTTATCTTCTGGATGATTTTAGGAATTCCAGTGCTGGTTATACCTTAGACCAGGTTGGGGGGATGTCTACAAGTAAATCTTAACATTTCCATGTAGTGCATATTTTTGTAAGAATGAAGGACTTTATATTAATTTAGTTCAGATTCCTTTTATAGCAACCTGCAAAACTATTTGCAAAAACATGTTATAGTTTGGGCTATATTTAGTGAAGTTAATTTATAAGACTCTTTAAGACTGGAAGAATGGTTTTCAGCAATAGCATACAAAGTCAGCAGATCTGAGTTGTATGATTGACTCTGGCACAAATGTGATGTTGTCTAACTTCTCCTTCCCTCGTATCTGCCAGCTATATTACCAGGATAAATTGGTAGAATTTTAGAGTGGCCCATGACTGAACAAAAGTGATACAATCATTACTAACAATAAAGGGGGCAGAAATAATTGAGGAATGTTTCTGATTTACACTTGGGGAACAGCTGGATGAGGCTGTCCTAAAATCTGCTGTTTGATGATATTACTGTCTGTTCTGACACTAGCTCAGGAAGATGTTGAACTGCAGTTCTTGAAGACAGATATTTTCAAATTAGCAGGTCCAGATAACTTTCACTCAGGAGTTTCGTAATTACTGACTGAGGAACATCTTAGATTATTAACGGTTTGGTATGCTTTGGGATACAGGAGAATTTTCAGAGGCAGTCCAAAGGAGTCATTATCTGCAAAACTTAGACAAAATCAGTGGACAACTAACATATGACCTTTTAATAAAAGAGATAAAGGAGGATGAATTAATGCCAGTCAACAATGAATAAACATACTTTGCCAAGCTCACTTAGCATTTTTTGTGATGATATTGCAAGTTTGGTTGATACTAGGAATAATGCTGGTGTAATGGACCTTGACAGGATATTTGTCATAGTATGATTTTGATGAGATTTTGATTTAAGAATTGACTACCAGTAAAATACAAAACAAAGCGCACACTAAATTGATTACAAGCTAACTGATAGCAGAAAGAAATACAGAGAGCTCTATTTTTGTAAGCTGAGAGACGGTTGGAGAAAAGAGGCAAGATTTTTCAGATATCACATAGAATATCGTGATAAAAATCTGTTAGGTGCACATTATCACTTGACAAAAACACTCTGTGAAGGTCTCTATACCCAAAAAAGTCCAGACATAAATTTTGAGCTAACATCCGTGATATTTTAGAAATCAAGACTTCAGTTTGAATGTTGCGTTACCTGAAGTTGGTCTTGATGAAGTCTCATAGGGCCAAACTGCACATCTGTTACTGGTGCCTGGAAGAAATAAGAAGGGATCTTATTTATACATATACACCTAGGGAAGAAGAAAATTTAGCTCTGCTAGAGAAGGCATTTCTTATTTACCACTGTCTCACAGATACATTGCCATCATTATGAGGCTGCTTCTTCATGAGGGTCTTATTCTGCTTTTGTAAATTTATATGCTAAGCTGCATTAACACAGTCAGAAATCAACAAGCTATTCTTCAACTCATTTTTTTTACTGTTATTGTAAACATAAAGTAATGGATTAGTCACTGAAGGTTGGTAGACAGTTTGTTATTTTTCTGTATCCTCTGTATCACTCCAGCTGTTCTGCAAAATATAGAAGTGTTTAAAATTTTTTTTTAAAGTCAAAAAAGCATTAAATCTCCAGAAAAAAGGCAAAAATACATAACTCTGCTCTTAGAATTTCACATATAACAGGTGCCCAAGAGTGATACGAAAACACACTAATTTCATTTCTCCAAGGACATTTTGCTGCATTCCTTCTGTCCCGCCCAGCCCCTCCAGGGAAAGTTTCAGAACTCAGACATTTGTACTTGACGATGCATGTATTCAGCATGCAGCTTTGCTTTGAAAAACCCTGCAAAAATGCTGTTGTATGTCAGGCTTTCTGCATGCCAGCAACTCCTCCATTAGATTCTGTTCAAGTAACACAGGCAAACAGTTTAGCTTAGGACGCAAGAACTGAGCTGGGATCCTTCCTTCTCATGTGTCACTTTGGAGGTCAATGACCAGAAATGCTGTTTATCACAACTGGTTCTTTTTGATACAATTAATCATTAATCAAGCTTGCACATGAATAACTCTTCAACTGGAATGGGATGGACTTTCTAAAGTAGTTAAACACATAAATACAGAGACAGACTCTGAAAGGATTACACAGGTTAGGTTCTTTGGGAACTCCCACAAGGCAAGTGTCTACACTTCAAGTGCTTAAATATTTTTCACCTCTTGTCTCAGAAATGAAAAAAGCAGGAATAACAATGCTCCCAATTAAAAATGGGAAACAGAGTCCAACCAGCGGTCCCTGGAGTTACACAGACTCTTCAAAGGTAACTGGAGTACAAAAGCAGAAGAAAATTATTTTTGGCAATACAGTAAATGGAAAACATCTCTGGATTCATATGTGCAAAGGAAAGATGTTGAGCACAAAGGTGGTATTTTTACATTGTTGTTTTTCAAAGTAAAACCACACTTGAAGATCAGGTTTATTGCTTTGCAGCTTAGGATTTTTCCAGTAGGTAATTTAAAAAAATCATCAGCACATCCAACAGAAAAATCTTTTAGAATCATGCTCCATTATTTCTGTGACCTTACTGCTCCATTGCTCAGCCCTTAGAGTTTCTCATGTGTGATTTTATTTATTTATCAACTTGGAAATCATCACTGCAACATTAAATGAGCAAGAAACATGAATCAAGGAAAAATGGCAACACAGTGCCTGCAAAAACAAGCCAAGAACGAGTGTCTGCCTGTTAAGAGGGCCTCTAAAAGTTGATGTTAAAATGACACAGACGGGTTTCAGATTTACTTTCAGTCATTCTGGATCAGATCGGCTTAGTTTAAATACTCTCCAGGAATTTTTTCGTAATTTAAAGACCAAAAATCTCTCTTCAGTTGGAAAAATCAAGCTGCTTTATTCTCTCTTGTGGTCCCTCATCCAATTACTCAAAATCTGCACTAGAAAAGAGCAAATACTTTTGCTGACAATGCAGGTAGCAGGAGGGAATCCAGCTCTTTGCACCAGTTTCACTGGTTCTCCTGCGCTGACAGTAGTAACTACTTGTCCTGAATTAGCAAGATCAGCAGAAATGCCTGAAGGACACAGAGGGAGCATATCTATTGAGTAAGAGATGCCTTTTTACAGTCACTTCCCTCACCATAACCACAGTTCAAATTAAATTGTGAAACATTTATTTTGTATGCTCCGGCTGCCAGCATAAAGCAGCAAGCGTTCTCAGCTTCACCAAGAGATGGGCCTGAGCTGTGAGGTTCAGCTGAACTTCCCTGGCATTTGGGCATATGTAAAACCCCTCCTACCACCAGTCCCAGTCCAAGGGGAATTTTAACAAATGGCATAAACCCAGTATTGCCAGGTACTGCTTTTCAGGCGCTTCTTTCTTTTTAAAAATGTTGCGAATTAATAATCATCAAAGTATTTAAAGGACTGAGCCTGAAAAACACTTTTCTGCCAGAAACCCATGGCCATTTCTACACTGAAAATACCTGCCTTTGCACAGTTGAAGCATAAGTTACAAGCACTGCCTACATGAGATAAACTATCTTGTTACATGTTAACTTGCTGTCCTGAGTATAAGACAAAGCCTGGTCTGCACCTCAGCTGGAAAATTTTGGTGAACTCCAGTTAATTCTTAATCCTGTTGAAATCTGTTCAAATAACTTGATTAATCATTTCAACTTTTTGTGTGCTGCTGGTAGGACTGAGAAGTTACATGCTGATTAAGTACTGTGTCAAAAATCAAGGCTTCAGCAAGGATTAGCAGAAACTCTCAATTATCAGTGAACTAAATGAGCTTTAAAAATACTTCTTATGCTGCAAGTTTATAACAAAACCAAGCCCAGCCAAAGCTCACATGTTTAGTAATTGAACAAACACATCTTTATTCACTCACACCTTTTGCTACTTCTTCCTTGACGTTTCTTTCCTACGTGGAAAACAAAAACCCAAGTATATTTTCAGATTGACAGACATGACTTAGGTATCTGACAGCCTTCCAGGAAGGCACAAACCTGCAAGAAAGTGTATGAGAAGACAGAGGTAGAACTAATTGTAGGTTCCTGGAACTGACTGTGATAGAGCTGGGTCCCTTGCCAAAGAGCCACTGACGCAAACTTCATGAGTAAGTACAGCATATGTGACCGTGGCAAGACCAGAGTTCAGGACGCTCTGAGCACCCTGACTATGAATACAAGTCGTTTGAAAATTGTCCCTTGGACAAACAACCTTAGAGGCCAGCCTACAGCTTGGAGCCAGGGACCAAATCAATCAGATGGTAGGAAGTGGTCCTGATGCAGATTTCTGACAGAATAGCCTGCTCTCATCGCAGTCCCAAACTTAAACCACCCCAAGAGTGCAGGCTAGTGCCAGGGCTCACGGTCCCAAAGGTATCTAAATGCTAGAATAGTTTGTGACAGTAACTAATTCTCAGGCTTTTGAAAATGCAAACCTTTTTGGCTTATCTGTGTTAGTGCAACTTCCACAATAGCTGCAGCTCAGTTCCCCTAGGTCTGGGCATTGAGAGATGCCTGTAAAAGCAGCCTGCAGGTCAGCAACTACTAGTTAGCTTTAATTGCAGATAGCAGCTCCATTACTGCAGCAGCAAGTGTTTACACCCTGTGTTTAGAGACACAGCAGATAATCAACTCCAGGCTACTTTAAATGCTTACACACAGCAATTGCAGCCATTTTACATTCTCACTACTGCTGGTAGCACTTATTTTCCCCCAAATTTGCCTCTCTGATTTTAACACTGTATTTTCTGTCCTGTCGAACCAAGCCTGGCCCTGGCACAAAGTGAGACCTGTCCCAAGGCAATGGCATTAGCCACACATATGATAGCTGTCAACAGGGAGGTCTACTGACTGCTGTGTGCAGCTTAACACTTGCTTCAAATGATCTGCATGTTGTAGCAGCTAAATTGCAAACATTGAAATTGCTGATAGAAATACTTGGTGTTTCCAATGTCCAGCAGAAAGTGAATGTTTGGTAAATAAAAACAACTGAAATAAGCTTGAAAAAGACAGACCAAAACAACTGTGACTGAGCTGATTAAAGTACAACAAACTCCATGTTGACCTGATATAACCTTGTAAAGTACTTCTCGCTATGAGTCATTCTTCACATTTTACCAGAACAGAATCTACAGGAATGGTCTGTTCATGGCTGATGGGTTGTATTTTTTATTTCCTACACCTACAAAAACTTTAAATGAACTTGCTCAATGAATAAACGTAAAAAAGAATAAAGAGTAGAAATAAAGCCAGCTTGACCCACATGCTGCCTTATGGTTATAACTGCCTGGTTGGCATGTGGGACACATCAAAGCATCCCACATGTCTCCTATTTACTAGAGGTCTCATATCTTGGCTTTCTCCAAAATGCCTCTCTTACCATGACCACTTGGAGAGGAGAGCCAACCTCCTAAAAGGGCAGAGTCAGCCCCCAAAAAATCCTTTGGCTATTAACTCCCATGCAATACTCCTGCTATGGAAGGGTAAACACATTCCTTCTGGAGGCTGATTTGCTTAAGTCACTCCTTTTATGAAGCTTTTATGGGATGTTTTAAAGCAGAGTCCTGCGCAGCCAAGGTCAGAGCCAGGAGCACGGGCTGCTGCAGCACTACCCACTCACGAGAAGGGCTGGCGGAGAGCTGCTGGCATCCTGAGGAGCAGGAGCACTAGACTGAAATTCTCCTCCACAATCCACAACTGCTCCATCACTTCCTTTCTGCCACAGATGGGGCTGTGTGGATGACAGGAATAACTCTTTGTCTGGGCATGTAATTGCCATGCGCAGCCCTGGCCTCCTGCTAGTATCCCTCCCTAGAGGGCAGCTGGAAACATTTCTGCTCCTGCTGCTCTTTTTGCCTTTTCCAGGTTAGAGTATGCAGGAGGAGATGTGACAGCTTATTTTTCCTGCAACTGACTTGAACAAAGTCACTACATAAACTTTTGCTGAATGGATTGCAGATGGAAACTGTACGGCTAACATCCAGGTTCAGAAAGGAGACAATGAGAAGAGAACTTCTGTTAGTAGTTTAACACTAAGTAACCGCCTCTTCAAATGAAGACTTCAGCCTCGAGGCTCTGACTCATTATAACATACAACACAGATAACTCCAATGATTAGACATAAGACTTTATCGCTGGTCCTAATGGACTACAGCCAGCAAAATTCATCATTTTACTCAGATCAATATTTTAACACATCACAAAAATTTGTTTTATCTAATTTTAAAATATATACCTAAGTTCTTTACACACACTGGGTACATGATATAAATCAGCATGAGTTGAGTCATTACACTGATGTTTGACAGTGTTGATCATCAATATATGCTAGGAGCATTAGGGCTGTTAACATAAACTGAATTTTGATAATTGTAAGGAAAAAAAGGGATTAATTTTACAAAGGAAAAAATATTCTTTTTCTTAACCTGCTGTTTTAAGCACAGATTTATCACCCCAGAAAATGAGGGCTCAAATGAACTCACAGATTTATACCATACCTTAAAAACTTTAACTAATTTAGGATCTATTAATGGCAAAAATTGAATTCTACATGATAATACCCTTTCTCAGAAATCTTACCCAAATCCCCGTGGATGCTGAAAGCTAGGAAATAGCCCACTTGATATAAACTGGCATGACAACGTCCAAGATCCAGTCCACCCATGTCATAACAGCATGATGCCTCTATCTGAAGAGAGAGGGGCTTTATAACTCGGTGTGGCCAACATTTCTGGGCAAGAAAGTCTCCATGTTCAGGATCAGCTATAGGTTTTCACTATTCACATTTTTCTTTGCTTATAAGAATGATTATCACCTTCTGAAATATATGAATACTAATCCAATCCATGGTCATTTACCTGTTTCTTTCTCAGTGGAAATCTACCCAAGTAGAAAATTTAAGACAGATTCCTATTTCCCATGTACTTTCTGATGAACTATTCACATCTTCCTTGCAGACCTTGGTAGCACTGTTCTGTTACAAACTTAACACTGGTGCAAGTTACGTGCAATGCTGGCTGAGCAGATCTTCCTAACACACACAACTGTTCAGAGCATAAAATGAGTTTTATAGTCCACGGGCTGAAGTCTGACCTGGTTAGCAACAGTGAAAATTCAGATAATTCCACCAAATGCAGAGAGGATTTACCTCAGTGTAAATGAAGCCCCATGCAGCTGCTCCTTTTGCTGTTTGTAAGCCACGACAGTTTGAATAAAGAGGGAACAAAGTGTCCAAGCTTTCTGCCTTTCCTCAACAGATTCAAGGACAAAGGTAAGCCTGTCTCTCAAAGGCCCTAAGGTGTATGTAGTCAGTCTATTCTTTGCTGAAATACAAAGACAGGAGTTCTGAAAGGCAACTGAAATTTACCAAAATTGCTGTTCAAGCTAGATGAAACCTGTTAATTCCAGCCCTTGATATTTTTCCCTATTTCTGTTTCATAAAAGATGTAGATAAATGTCACAGACTCAGTAATTTACATAATGTAGCATTCTGACTCGGTGCAATTTGCTTTGATAAAATCTAGCACTTACATTAATCTAAAATAGGTTCCCACTATGCATCTCTGTCAACAAAACAATACAGATTTACATCTATATTTCAAGGTCTGAAGACCACCTGAGGTTCTGTTCAGTATCGTTTTCCTTATTTTCTGTTTTAAACGGATTCCTAGAACTACCTGCAATGCTGCCATTACGACAGTGTAAGCGATGGGGTAACATACTCTCTGGTTTTTAAATCCATTTCTGAAGTTTTAGTACTGGTTGTAAACCAGTTTTACATAAAATAGCTTGAGAGCCAAACTCTGGCCTCTGATTCACATCATTAGCAACTCAGAATGTGGACAGCTTGCAGATTTTGTGAGAAGAAAAGCCTTATCGAGCATAATGAATTGCCAGAGCTCTCAAGTCGCCAGAGCCCTGCCAGCCACGAGACCCACTCTCTCATTCCCAACTTCTTGCCAACACCTTTACTGCTCCTAAAAATCCATGGCTCAGTCTGGAGGCAAGTTTTGGGTGAACCCAGGTCCTCAGAAAGCCATCAGAAGATCTCTACACCCAGCTGGGACGGGGACTGCCTCCCTGGAGCGCCAGGACAGGCGCTGAACACCATGGCTGTCCTCGTTTCACCGGGCCTCTGCGGGGCCTGAGGAGGACCCTGCTGGTTTTTGGCTCCGTGTTCAGCTTGCCAACCGTTATTGTATATGTTTGTTTGTTTGTATTCTGGGCACAATTCCCCACTGCATTTCTTCAGTGTTATTCCACTGCAATAAGTAAATCTAAAATAGAACGAAACTGGAGTAATACTGTTGTGAAATCAGGCTCGCTGCCTTCTAGCACACTTGAGAGGCAGCTGAGAACTCCCCGTACTTTTGCATTGTTTATAAATTCTCCCCTCATTCGTTATAGGAAACTTTGGTTATCAAGCTGCAAACATGGCACTAGCAAAAGTGAATCATTCCATTTTGTTGGGAATAATTAACGATGCCATCCCAAAGTGACTTTTATTATTATTTGTAATGCAGTGAGGCCTGAGTGGCCTCTGGCCCAGGCGAGCGGCCCGCTGTGGTAACGTCGTACGACAGGACAAAAAGGCAGTCAGCACTCCCTGCCACTGTTAAAGGTCACAGCTTTTACATAGCACATGCTAACAATTTGTAGGAATTTTTTGGCTCTTGATAGGGCATTTAAGTGATAAAATAAATGTCATTATCACTTAGTGTGCCTATAGCACTATTACACAGATCTCAGAACTTGCAGAGGGAGGAAATGATTGCTGTTTCCATTTTTACTTTCAGAGGACTCAAGGCACCAGGGGAGGGAGCCAGTCCCAGCACTCCCCGGCACGGCATCAGGTCCCTCCTGCTTCCTGGCCCACCAACAGCAGCAGGCACAGGTACTACTGGGGGCATTTGATAATGGCTGATATCTAGAAAACACCCACTGATTTCTGAAATTCAAAAAGATAGTTTCTGATAATTCAAACACAGTTTGCATTACGACTTTTTAACTGCAGTGTTACTGTAGATTTCTAGGGTAAGCAGACACAACTCCAGCAAAGTGACTAAGCAAATCTCACGCTACATACGTCCACAAGAGTCCTCACTCTCAATGAACTGCACACCAAAACCAGACAGAATAAGTCACAGACAAATCAGAAAAAGAAAGCCATTTACTCATTAATCCACACTGTCTTTTTCAGTCCAAAGAGAACAAAGTTGAATGGAAAACCAGTTCTCACATCAACAACTATTCAAATCTAGCAAATGGTATTTGCTGCAGCATGTACATGATTCAGAGATCACTTATAGACCTCTATGCTATGCCCAAGCACACAGGGCTCGAAATTTCATTTATTTGTTTAGAAGAGAAAAAATGTGAATCATATGCTTCACAACAACCCTGGAGATGTGTATACTCTTAGCACTGGTCTGTGCCCAGTGGTCATAATTTTGCCAAATGCTTTTATGACCAGCCAGCACTGAATTTAAAATGCTCTAGGCCTTCACCACCTTAAGATCTGAGATGGCTCACTGGAGTCTTCATTAAGGTCCCCACTTTCTGACTGAAAGTTTTTCAAGAACTTCTCCATTCAGACCACATACGCACCAATCTTTGCCTGCAGGCTGTGAGCTCTCCCACATCGGATCCCTCGGCTGCGCTCTAAGCTATAGCCAAATATTTCTATGTGGTGAGGGCATGCTGTAAAGCATTTGTAGTTATATCCTGCACTAAGAGAAAAACAGCAGTTTAAATTATCTGGCTTGTACTTTAGAAGAATTTTTTAAACCCTATAATAATGGTTTTTCTATACATAGGTTGCAGAAATAGATGCCTTTATCAATGCAAAAAAAGAAGTCAATGTAGTTTTTAAGCCTTTATCTTTCTGGAGAGTTCAGTTTAAGGGTAACAGGAGTAGAATGTGCAACATGCAGAAACTGAATTGCTTCAGATGAAAAAAAGAGGTCATCTTTCAGGCACTAGCACCTAATTCCATGTTTTCTTTGTTTCTGACAAAATTCAGGGGTCAGAAAGTGTCCTCCAAAGTCAGGAATCCCTGGTATTCTGGGGCTACTTGCAAACAAGGGTTGTGATTGCCTTTGTGAGATGTTACCTTGCAGGCAGCTGAACAGCATGTATGTGTGGGTATTACAAGCATCTACTCCCTTGTACTCCCAGCAACTTTTGAGACTGCTCTGTTTTCCCCTTTGCAATCAGGACCAGCCACACTCTATCTCACAAAACACCTTAAAGGTAGCCACATAAAAACAGTGCATCTAGAAATCCCCAGAAGCCTGAGAGAGCTATTTCCTTTCCCCTTTTCCCCTCACCTGACACAAGTCTGGCTACTCCACTAACTAGGAGAGCTATAACCAAGCTCTGGGGACCAACTACCTCCTCATACGCCAGCATCAATATGAAAGTTTCAGTGTGCTATCCTCTCTCATCTATTGGCAGAAATAACCTCTATCCAGAAGTAAAGGCTAGCCAAGAAGACAGAGAAGAAATTCATCTTTAAGTCTTGCAGGTCATCAGCCAAGACACATTCGAAAGCAGAGCATTAAGTATGTTGGGGGTTGCATCACTCCAAATAAATAAATCCATCCTTGGCTTTACCAACATCTTTATCTAACTGAAAAGAAACTTCTTATTCCCTTACTGCTGCCACAGGTGTATTAATTTTGCAGGCAGGCTGTAGCTGACTTTCCATCCCCCCACTTGAGCAGATACTTTAGTACAAATACTACATTCTTCAGGCCCAGAGGGAAATTCTTGCTGCCTGCGCTTTTAACAGTTGAGCTCCGTGGCAATCTGGGAGACTTAAATATGGCACAGTAGTTCTATTGTTTTAATAATATTAAAACTCCTTGCTCTCTTGTGATTCTGCAAGATCCTGGAGTGTAGCTGTAAGCGTTAATCTGTTTAATATCTACCAGCTAGTTCTCTTCTTTCTGGTGGATACCACTTGCTATTTTATTTTAGAGATAATTACAGATGCATCAGGATACAACAGATCTCCATCACTATCAGTTTTAATTTTTTCTTTATGCACATGAATTCAGTGGCAGTTTTCCTTGAACCATCTGGATTTGAAGAGAGTCAGCTGACTAAAAGGAAATTCCAGTCTATCAGGAAAATTTCCAATTACTTTATGTCAAACAAACTTTTCATGCCTTGATCTACCAATGCTGCAATCACCACAAACAGACCAAGCAAAGCAAGAAAGTACAGTATAAACCAGTCGGTGGATCTGCTAGGCTTCCTAGAAGATCTTTCTTTTGTCCTAAGCCTTCCATTTCTTAAGGAACAAACTGGCTTTTTCTTAATAACTCATTGTTGGCACTGACACGGTTCAGGCTTTACTGACCATAATAGTCTTTTCTATCTGCTGCCATCCATTATCACAGAAGCATACATTTCCCAAGCAGTGTCAAATGGCCTGCAGCAAACTGCTGTCAGATGACAGGTGGGCAGGTAGCAAGCTGAGATTACCCTCCTGACCAACTGAGAACTGCACACGAGCTCCTGCGACTGCTACTTTATCTTGCACATCTCCAGCCTTCGCATATATGGGCATCCTGGATGCGCCAGTTGATTTTAGTAATCCCACTGGATGGTGACAGTACGGAGCTGCCTCCTTCTCCTTCTTCACCATTCTCTCAGCCATCTGCCACACACACCACCTTCACACAGCTTCCGCAGGTGTCTGTGAACCTGCTGGACACCGCTGGCAGGTGGTTTCTGTATGGTCCCACCAGGTATGCTCTGCCCACCTTCAGTAAGCATGAACTCACTTGTGCTCGATCCAGTACCCTGCCTGGGAACTGCTCTCAAAGACAGCAATGATGCAGTCTCCGAGATACAATTCCATGGGCAGAATAAATGCTAAGTCAGTGGAACAGAGGCCAGTACAGTGAAAGAGAAACATTCAATACTGATAATAAACATTTCCGTATTTTTGTTTATTGACTACAGGTTTCCCAGGCTGAGTTCAACTATCTACTGATATTTGAGAAAACCAGAAGAGAGGTTCTTGGCACTCAAACTTTTTCTAAATAGAGAACTTGCCTCCAATCAATGGAAGAAGACTTGAGACTCCAGACATAGTCAAGACATATTTTTAAAAATATAAGGAAATTCACAGTAGTACATCCTTTTTTCACTCTAAGGTTTAGCATTAATTTTGCTTGGTCACATCAATGACCAATCCAATAGGTAACTACAGGTTTTATCATAAGGAGGAAAATAGCCAAATGGATTTAAGAGTGCTGGGGATCCCTTCTTTCTTTTGACCACTAGGAACTTCACTGGCTGAGGGGATGACTGACTGATTTCCTCTAATACAGATGCCTCTTCATTTCTGAGGACCTACAGGGTAGTTTGAAATCTGACACTGATTTTCTGCTTGAGTCTGGTTCAACAACATGCAGTGCTTCTGCCAGCCCTCAGGGCTCGTTAAATATTACGCACTTGGTAGATGGAATCACTCTTCTTTTCCCCTTAAGTACAGTAGAACCTTTTTACAGTTATGTAGTAGGCACACTCTATTTTATTCAACTTAACTGAAAGAAATCTGTTTTTAAAAAATAGCTATACTTTTATCTTTGATACAAAGCAATCTCTGCATATTCTGCCTACAAATAGCATTTCCTTTACAAAAGAACTGCTGGATATGCCAAAGAAGATCTGCTGGTATAAAATGAATTATTATGGAGCATGATTTTCTCTCTAGAAATGCACAAGTGACCAATAATGTTACCACCTCCTAGTAAAGTTTCACAGGACTAAAGCTGTGGCAACTGAGGTCTCAGCAGAGCAGTCTCTCATGCGGCAGCTCCTTTTTAATAAACAACCCATCAGCAAAGAAGCCCATAAAGCACTCTGCCACTGTAGTCATTAATTGGGAAACAAAATTCAGCTGGGTATCTAATATCCACTTAAGATTAAATCCTTCAAGTTACAAGTCCTCAGACCCTACAGCAGGCCCTTCCATTGGGGCTGTTTGTACACCAGCACCATGTTCAATCTCTGAAATAAGCAGGTTCTCTGCTCCCACCAGTGAGAACTGCAAAATGTGAGCACAGCAGAGCTGAGACTAATGCAGCACAACAGCTCAAATATTAGGATCACCAGGTACCTACCACCTTCTGCACAATTTTATTGACACCTAAATCTATCTGGCTCATCTAAGAAAGTCTGATGTTGTAGCTGGGACTTGCACAATTGGCCTACAATAGGAATCACTGCTGGAGATGTACCACATGAGGAGCCTGGGCTGTTCTGTCACATGCCACAGAGCTCCAGGCAGCGACATCCTCATTTCACTTGAGTAACAATGATGAATTAGAAGAAGCAGCTATATGAAAGAGAGGATCCACTTAGTCGTTATATAATGAAATGGTGTCAACCTATGGAGAAAAAAAAAAAAAAAAAAAAAACCAACACACAAAACCAAAAACCTGATTAGCTGCAAGGAAAACTGCCATCTATCCAAAATCAATCTCCCTTGAGATGCAAATTCTGGCATCTAACAAGATGGAAGCTTGTTTGATCAGTTTTGCAACTGTCCAAAATATGTTTCCACCTTGAACATTTTTGCTTTCTTATTCTGATGGTTTTTCTAAGAAAGGATGCAATGGGCCTAGGCCTTCTGCTGCGGGTGTGAAAGCTTTATGCCAAAGAACAAACAAGAGAAAATAGACATTAAAGTCCTGTCTGGCGACACCATTAATAAGTTCACAGTCACCATTTCCTTCTTCCTCCCCTGCACCAAGTGTTTCTTCCCAGACAGTGATCCAGACTGCTGATAGCTCTGGCAGGGAGCTTTTACCAGAAATTTTAGCAGGAAATGTTAATTTGCAAGCCTCAGTGTCCTCCCTCGGGGAAGAGGGACACTGTATCTGCACAACCAAACCGTGGGGACTCAGAGCAACTCAGACCTGCCTGCACCACGCAGAAGAGAAACTCCTCTGTATCTCTAGTAAAGCTGAGTAAAAAACCAACTGTACTCCTTTATTTTCTTTTGCCTTTTTCCCCCAAGCAATGAAATACTAGAAGAATGTCCAAAGCAAACAGAAAAATTCTATTAACGAAATATCCAATTCAGTGTAGTTTCATGGCATAACTCTGAGCTCAGCCTGATTTCTAGGACACAAAGACTATCTGGAAAGTTGTAGGACTAGAATAAAGCAAAGCTATTGCTTTGTGTAAAAATTCGACTGCATTTCTATAATAGTAAAGATAGCCTGTGTGAAACAGTAAATATAACACATACATGACAAATAAATTAGATATCAGGGATAAATAGTTTTCTAGTATAAAGTCTAATGTCTCATGTGAGAGACAGAAACGAAAAGCCAGACTCACTTTATGAACAGTTACAATAAAGTTACAGTAAAACTACAGGTCACTTGGAGAATTAAAAAATAAAAATAAACCTACAAACTCACTGAAGAATGATGTAGATTGGACTCTTGAATTTATCACTTAGATAAATCACCTGATTTCTTTTACTTCCCCTATGAGTTTGAACATAAGGCAGTAATTACTTACTATAGATGCAGGAGAGGACAGTTTTCTTAATTAGGAAAGCTTTTATCAATCATGGGAAGTTTCATTTGACTTGGTTTATGTGTTTGCATGTTCCTTTGAGCCAGGACAGATGTTCTTACCACATTCATATTTGTGTGGTTAGCAGATTTTTCTACATGTCTTTTTGTCCTTATCCTCCAAAGACAAAACAAATGGTGTGCTGCTTAATGTTGAACTTTGCAAATTTAGGACTGCATTGCGACAGGAATATATTTTGACTAACTGTACCAGCCACTAACATGTACAGTCTAGGCAGCTACCATGGAACACTAAAGTTCTACTTTTTTCCTTCACCGCTTAATTTGAACCAATATGTCGTACTCTGGATGACTTCAGAATGTATTATGATGTGCATAATTTAATCCAGTTATATTTTGCAATCTAATTTTGTTAAGAACATTCAAATGTATTCCAACGAAACAAACCTTCTGTGAAACAGCAGGAAAATATTAGAGGTGGCATCAAACCACTACTCCATTAGACATAAATTACTCACAGTATGTTCCCCGCAAAACAGAGTAACAAAATTTGCAGGCCACAATATGAGGTTGTACCCAGAAATACTTTCCAGATGAAGCAAGCAAGATTTGCAGTGGTTTTATGACACAATCAACAATTTCCTGCTATTGGAAGAGAGATTATCTAGTGCATTTGGTGCACAGATGCCATCTCCTTCCACACCTCCTTTTCTGAGTTGAGTGAGCAATGAAGGCTAAAAATGACACTTGTACAAAGGTAAGGTCCATCACTGCTCTTTGTGAATTTTTTTTGTCAAACAAATCTAAAAAATACATTGCCTACCAAGCCTGCGTGGTATTTCAGCTTCACGTCCCTTCTTTATTCTCAAATAAAACAACCCTGCCATTGCTACCCATGTACTCTTAAAGCATGGCTTATTTGAACCATAAACTAATACTACTTAATGCAGGTAAGATTGTTTTGGGTTTGTTTTGTTTTGTTTTTGTTTTATTTTTAAAACAGGAAAAGCATGTCTATGTTGGGAATTATATTTTCCTGATACTGTAAACATGGAACTATGGGTGTCTCTACTCATATCCCACATATTACGTTTCTACTTCAGAGAGAGTTTTAAGACAGGATTTCATAGCATTTATGACAACTTAATAGATTAAATAATGACTGTGCTTTGCAATTCTCCTTTGTAATTTTAGTTTATTTCTTTTAAAATATGCACGGCATGTAGAATTAACAGGACTCTCATTTGACTGCTTTGCTATTTCCCTAGAGTAAGAAGAATCTGTTGGCTCTGCCAGCCAAGAAAAAACACCACTTCCCCCAAGTTCGACTTTGAGAATTTAGTTACAGCCTTTACAAGCAGCACTATGTAAATGAACGTTTTCCACCTAAGAAGCTTTTCAGAGTCTGCAGCAAGAAACACCTTCTGATAAGTACAGACCTATTTTTTACAGTACGTGATAGCGTATTTTCTTCCTGAAATGTTCCATTATTTCCAGTATTTGTCATACAAGATTATTTTCATTTTCTTTTTAATCTAGTTATTACTGTTCCATCACTGCAGTGCCTACCACTTGTTTTCTTGACACATCTCTCCCAGTTTCATCTGGAACTCTCCCAGTTTCATCTGGTTGGAAAAACTGTATCCCTTTGACTGCAAGCCACTGGCAATGGTGAGAGCATTCATTTCGCTCTCTGTTCTGTCATCTAACACAACACTGAACAACTGGAGCCTCAAGCTGATTAGATCTGCACTCCAGGAGTCAGAGGCAAACATCTGGAATTTATTTGTTAGAAGTAAAATGAATTACATTTTTTCAGGAGTTTTATCTTGCACCTGTACGTATAAATCTCCATGAGGGCAAGTTATGAATAAATTTAATCAGGAGCAGGAGGCAGAGGGCTCTGATTTTAAGCCCTTAGGCTCAACCCCTGTCAAGGGCCCCAGGAAGAAG
>NW_010118153.1:61738-66214 GCF_000699245.1 Pterocles gutturalis
CACAATTTGTTCAGAGCTCTCCTCTTCCACTGGAGGATAAGGAATACACTATATTAGGCCTCCTGGGGCCCACCGTGCTTTCAGTGCACACGTGTATTTGTATTCGACAGAGCAGGCTGGGTGGCAGAGCGTGCTTTCTTGGTCCCCCCTCCCCAGTGACCGAGTGCTCTACCCAGCCTTACACTCTGCACGGACAACTGGGAGTTTAATCCAGCTTTGCCATGGGAGAAGTGTAGCCCCAGAACTTTTTATTTTGTTGTCTGTAACACCATAAGTGGTTCAAACTTCAGCAGAAGCTGCAAAGGGGAATGGAAGAAAGGACAGGAGATTTTAAGAAGACAATATTGCAAACAGAGTAGTGATGGGGGGGCAGAGGCCAATAGAATCAAACATCACCGCTGTTATCTGATGGGAGGGCACAAAGGTACCGGATGAACCTCTGAAAATATGTAGGGGAGGGAACAGGGAATACACAGAGAGGAAGAAGGGCAGGGGAGAAACAAAGAGAGAGAAGCCCCTGCCAATTGTTTGGATGAAGTGTTACCTTTGCCTAGGCACTGAACTCATTGTCTGCAGCAGCCTCCTTTCCTGCTTCTTTCCTGAGCCTCCCTCCGCACAGACAGTGCTTGTTCCAAATCGGAAGGTGACTGATGTGGGTCCTGTGCTTTGGGCAGGTCTACACCAGGGACTACATCAACTTCTTTATTTTCACTTGTGCAGAGTGTGAGGCTTTCACTGCAATGGTTTAACTGACTGAAGTGCAGGTTGACCACATCTTATCCAACCTGGCAGCCTGTCTCGGAGAATGTTCGTACTTAGAGATTGGTATGATCTTAATGAGACAATCCCATTGCAAATGCAACCAAACACCTGGAGATGCAAAGCAAATTCACAAAGGTACCCATAACTGGGTACTGCATCCAGTTCATTTCTCTATATACTGACTATGGGCCCTATTAGGGATGCATGATGCTGGAAAAACGGGAACTCCATACTGGGGGAAACCTGTTATGTTCCTTTCTGACCATAAAGGAAGATACTCTGAGGGAAACAGCATTTTTGTTTCTGCACAGACCCAAACATGAAGAAGTCAGAAAAGATAAAGAGAACTCAGTATTTCAATGAGGTGACAAGTCCACCTGCTCCACCATCAGTACACACTCAGAGTATTTCCAGTTACTGAAGACATCACTGAGACAGTGCAGCAAAACTGAAATTAGTGAAGAAAGGAACTAGGCAAAACGTTCTGGCTGTACCTTAATAAAAACCTTAAAAAACCAAAAAAGACAAACCCACCCCCCACAATGGTGGGATGGTTCCTATGTACCACTCCAGCCCACCTCTTAGTCTGTTTGTCATCAGATGTTCCCTGACTTTTTCAACTCTAGATGTTCCTAGTTGTGGTTGGTTTTCTTTCTTTTTATAGTTTTGGTTAAATAAAGGACTTTAGAAGATTCCTTACAAGAATAGCTTTAATGAAGTGATCAACTGCTCTTTGCCAAATACACAAGCTCTTGGAGAAAGGAATAACAGGATTTGGAGACAGAGTTAACACTAAGATGGTGGGAAACCATTTGGAGCATGACAGACTTACAGAAAAGCTAGGGAAGCACAAGACTCAAGTACCATAAGGCACACAGCATGCCCTATTTTACAAAGATAGTTTATTTTTCCAATAGGTGCTTGCTCTTGCTATGAATGACAGGAGGCTAATATGATGATGTTGTTCGTATTATTGACTAAAGCTGCCCCAAGCTTTGTCTGGAAGAACTGTTGAACTAAGGTCTGCTCTGCTCATCACTGGTTCTTGTCCAAGTGGAAGTTTAAAGCCCTGTGGCACTGGCCAAAAAACAAGCAAACCAAAAATGTAAGGAGATCAGACCCCTGGCAGAGTTTCAGTGCTCCTGATCTGATCTCAGCAACCAGACTCTGCTGCACGAGCTAGTAGAGGAACTATTGATGAAGGCATTGTTGACAGTTCCTCTGTCAACAGAATTACAGCACTATCATCTTCACAGTCAACAGTTTGCAGAATATTTTGCAATACCTAGATGGAGGTGTTTTCACATATACATCATACAGCACCACAGTATAAACTATTTCAGGCTGCTTCAGGAAGCTACTAACACAATTCTGCAATAAAACACATTCATGAAAAAATATAATCCAAATGCCATTAAAAAAAAAAAAAACCACAAAAAACAACCTGAAACAAATGTGGTTTTTTATCATTGCTCAATATTTAAACTGTCAGCTTTATCCTCCTGGCAAGTAGGCAGCTCTAGTTCACAAGTGAACACCTACTTTATTTATTTAGCTATGCTGCATTTAACCTTACATCCTGTCTGCTGGGTGCATCCGGCTCCACAGATCTCCATGCAGCAAAGCTTTAGCCTAAGGTGGGGGAGCTACTTTCCACAAGCCAAAAAACAGGAAATTTGATGACATTGTTCAGTGAGCAGACGTCAGCAGAGAGTGATACAAAAGAGTAAACAACTTCCTAGCAGCAGCAGACAAATGGGCCGGAACTACTGGAATCCTGTGATGTCTGGTGTGTTTTGCATGAAAATTACTGTCTCAATGAAAAAGGGAGAGATCCTCGGCTGATGCAAATTGGAGCTGCTCCCGGGAAATCTAGGAACTACACCAATTTGGTCTGTTAAAGATCTGACTCCCAAGTATTTACCTTTGTGATCCCGAAAGCATAATTTTTGAGAATTCATGCTGTTGACATTCTTAATATTTTGTAAATGCTAATTATTTTAAAATACACAAGAACTGATTTGAATACAAAGGATAAATGTCAGTGAATGCATGGAAAGCAGTGTCAGAAATGCAGGTGCCATTTCATTATGATCATACTACCATCAGTCTTACACATATAGATAATGTATACATACATATAATATAATAGTCTTGTTAAAATACTTTAATATGAAGGAAGCTCCACGTTGTGCCGGTGCAACCAAACAGTAGGTATGACAGCTCCTTTTTGGATTTCCGTGTCTGCTTTGTGGAATCTGCCCTCATATTTTCCAGCTATGGGCAAATGTCAAATACAATCCAAAAAAATAGCCTCTCAGCTAGGAGTACAATGAATCAAAGCCGGGTTATAGCAGGCAGAAAGGAAATATAGAGGAAGCCATTTTTGCTCTCATTGAATATCATTCTGCCCCTCTCTGTCCAATTTAGAGATATCTTAAATGCAAGAAGTAATATTTGACCATTGACCACAAATATGGAGCTTCACTATTGCATCCAAATTAACTGTATCAAGAAAAATGGGTATCCTCTGGAAAAACTCTCTTCCCTACTCATCTAACTTGTAAAGAGACCACTGAGGCACACAATTTTTCAGGTCCTTTATACTGCCTTTTGAGCTATCCCTTTCCAAGGGATGTAGAGAATTAAGTCCTATTCTAAACAAGGTAGTTCTTAAGAGAAGCTCTTGACAAACACTCAGACTAGGACCTTGCTGGGGCTTTACAACCTGTGAAAATCTGGGCACCTTACAGAAAATAAAGAGATGTTCCCCAGAGGGATGCAATTCAGTAGGTACAATCCCAGGACTCTTCTCTCGCACAGGTATTCCTCCTAGCCAAAGTTGAAGCAGAACAGACTCCCAAAATGAAAATTAGCAGCTAAATTTAGAGCTGTCCATGAGACTGCTCTAGTCTCAGTAACAGAGGGAGGGAACAAGAAAGAGCCAGATGCTTCTCAGCTCTCCTTGCCAAATTCTCTTCTCCTCAGAGACAAAAAATGTAGTATGTAATCCTGGGGAGGAAGACACACCAATAACCATGTCAACACTGCAGTCAAACGATCAGGCAAATATACTGAGCCAAATCTATTTGCAATATAACTCTAGTGACTTGAGCAGACTTTGTTCTTCCTGAATATTGGCAAGTAGCCCTAGGCTAACAAATGGCTAGACAAAAATAAATACATAAAACCACACATCTGAAGAGCAACAAACGCCTAAAAAAAACCAGCAGGTCTTTAAAACAAAACAAAAACAACAAAACTGCTTCTCATTTCTCACTCTACTTACATCAGAATTTTCCTGGTTTCATTTAATTTGTCATTTCAGCAGAGTATGAGTTTGCATCCGTTCTGTCATTCTTCCCTGACTCCTCAGTTTGAATGTAAGTAAGGGCTTAGAAAATAAATTCCTGTTTGAAGCTAATAATTCTAAATTCTCCTCTATCTTTGCTTACATGCCAAAGTTAAAAATATATACATCACTAGCAAAAACTTCCAAGAATAAGCAACTCAGTCTGGAGGAACTCCAAAATATTTATCAGAGAATGATATTCACCTGGGTGTGCCAACAACCTCAAGAAGTTAATCTTACTAGAAGACAGGTTTTCTTCAAAAACCCCATGGCTTCTGGATTAAAACATTACTTTACTACAAATTTCCCTTGTCCAAATTTTCATTCCACTAAGGCTTATGGCTAATACAAGGATAGGGAAA
>NW_010118153.1:66231-73519 GCF_000699245.1 Pterocles gutturalis
AGCAACGACGGTGTTGTCATACGACCCATGTGGAGATACGTGGCTATACAAGCCTGTCATCTACGTGGCACACTTACTTAGGGCCTTCCATTGTTAAGTTCTGATTTATATCAATAGAGGTGAACATGGTGACCAAAGGCAGACAGCACGTGGTTTTAGATATAAATGAAACTATGGAATCCTATTGTGTGAAAGCACAGAGACAAGGACAGAATAGGAAGGGTGGGTGGCTGTGCTGAGCAATCTGCTGATGGAGGTTACTATCTCTTCTTGAAAGGGTCTGGCAAAAAGGTCAGTAACTTCTACAGGATTTCCCTCACCCTTTTCAATGGCTTGAGGCCCCAGACTAGCAGGTATGACACAAAATGCAAAATGTTTTCCAGTTATCTCTACAATGCCATAATGCTGAGATTGGTTTTGCAAGCCAGGCCACAGTTTCCTGCCTTTACCCATGCAGCTAAACAAAGAACTCCATTTAACTTTCTGTGTCTGGAAGATCTGTCGTTGTCACCTATGTTCAACTAAATTTTTATGTATGATTTTGTTTCATGGAACTGTATTTTGAAATTTTATTTCTGCAGTGCAGTGTAAAAGCACCTTTTAATCAGATTAAATGAGTAATAAAAACCTAGCCTAGTTTTATGGGGGAGCTAACCTGGAGGCCACTAACTATGGTATTTCCTATATTTTACACCTATTTTGGGTTACTTTACATTAAATTAGCAAGTGGACTAAACTGAAATGTTTTCTGATATAAAAAGAGTGCTTGTCAGGAAAAACGAGAGCTCCAAGGGTTAGATGCACCTACCATTCGCCCATCCACAAAGGGGAATGTGTTTCTTACAGGATCACTGCACAGTGGTAAGCTTTGTTTCTGTAGAGATTTTGACATATGGCTGAAGTTAGACCTTAAATTAGAATATTCCTCTTTGAATTGAGAAATGATCTTTCTGTGCAAATGAATAGCGTATTCAGTGTGAAGAAAGCTTCTGCTATTGCACAGTTCATCTTATCTACTGATGTCATTTCCTCTTAGCTGTTTCTGTAATATTAATAATCACCATATAGCCAAAGAGGTCATATATTAGGAATGTATTCTTTAAAATACTTCAACATCGCACAAGAGTTTGAACAAAAAAATCTATGTTTCTGGCTAGATGGACACACTGAATGACTTGCAAGGAGATGACATTACGTCATTTAAAGGTGGGGATAAAGAAACATGTCTACTTAGGCGAGAAAGACTCCAGATTGCAAGAGAAATGCAAGAGTTGAACATGGAAAGGAAAGTCACTAATGAACAATGAACCTAACATTTGTTAATAAGCAAAAAAGGGTCATAAACAAAGTAATCATTCTGATAAAACCAAAGGATCTCGCAGAAATGATGAAAATTTGATTTATGGGTTCAGAATGTTTCTGATGCAATTCTTGATAATTCTTCTTCTAAAATGTTATTTTCCTTTAAATCAAAGCACTTAAAACCAATTTAGAAACACAAAAAAAGGCTGTAAACACTGTTACGGTAGCTGTATAAGCTGCATCTTGTGAGCAACAGCTGAAAAGAGTTTGAGCACAACTTATGGGGTGGATTGCAGAGGCATGCAGGCACACACAGATAAGCAGCTGGACACCGACACTGTATCTGAGCGTGATGATCCTTACCAGTTGAATCCTAATTTCTAGGAAATGCCTAGAGAGAGTACAGGCACTGACTTCCATGGAAACTATTTTGTTGAGGTCCAAGGTCCTGCAGCTCCACTAAGAAAGGACTGTGCCCAGGGCAACACACATATCTTATTAAAATAAGAGAATTTTAAATTAAGCTTGTGCTTAACTGCTTGCCGAATCATGGCTTGGTGTAGTATACAAGGAAGTTCATAACACACATTCATTTTCAGACAACCTAGACATAATAGCAATTACATCTTGCTCTTAAGATTGCACTTGGACTGATTTTGTCAGTCCCCAAAGAGAGAATTTCACTGTTTATTACAACAGCTGGGATTAACTATGTACTCCAGTAACGACACAAGAAATCCTAGCAGGAGGTAACTGTATAATTACATTTCTCATAGATATTTCAGAATGAAATACAAATCAGTTAGTGCTTACTGACCTCTCCAGAGCACATAAACTTATAAAAAAAGTTTTCAGAGATTTATAAAAGGAAAGAGAAAAGCTTACTGGAAAACAACAGACTGGCCACACTTATCTTACTTAATTTGAATGAGGCTCTGGCAGACCAGAAAGTATAAAGGAAATAGTTGTGTAATGCCTAATGACTGCTTAGAATGGAAAAATATTTCTTCTTTTATCTTGGCTTGTTATAAGAGGATGGGTCAGAGTACCACATAGCTTAAATAGGAAATTATGCCTATGATCAACTGAAGTTTTTAAAAGCTGTGTGCACATATTGTACAAACCAGGTTAGCTTTGAACTATGTTGAAAACAAAATAATTTCTATTTGCTAGGAAGCTGTAGGTTTAACTTTTGAGCACAAAAGCAATACATTGACCTTCTTGCAACGAAGCCAAGGAGAACGGAGTAAGTATTCTCATGAGACTAGGAAATAAATGCACCTCCATCTATTTGATACTGATAAATCCATATCCCATCTCTTTGTTCTCTGACTCTCCATACATTAACCAACTACTGCAAATTACCAGGAAATTGTTGTTGTACTTCCAAAGCTTCCCACTTTCATATATCTCAGCTTCTGAAAGGTACCAGCATTGGAGCATGCCGCGCAGACAGTGAACAAGGTCTGTGTTTCACCAAGTGGAATCTACGTGGAGAACACTCTGCTCTCTTCTACCATCACTTCAGCATCTCATCCCAAATGAACCAGGTCAAGGCACTCAATGAGGTTTTCTCTTCTGAGCCTTGCCTTTTTGTTCTCAGCCCCGCCTGGGAGATGCGAGACATGCACTGTTCCTCAGCGCAGCTTCCCCGAGTGTTGCAGTGGATGTGTTCCAACAGATGCCTCAGAACCAAAAAGGTAAATGTAGTCCTGGCCTAAACAGGCACAGCTCTCGCAATCCTGTCCGTGAGCTGTCCCAGCAGGAAACTACATTCTATACCATATAAAGAGGCTTTGAGTTCTTAGGAACAATACGTTTGTTTTTCCATTGCGATACTATGCCTTATATTGCATGTGTCTGCCATAAAAGTCAGGCCAACATATATGAGGATTTTTACAATTCCATGCCAAAAAAACCCCACCTCCGGTACTTTTGGTCTTGAATCTTGCATTGCTTGTTCATTTAACTTCAACTCCGTATCTTCTGAGGCAAAAGTACCTTTAGCACACCTAGTTTATTTCTGTTAGCATCACCCAAACAGATCTTATTACGGGGCACTAGAATATTACGTTAATGAATATGAGTACCAGTAGCAGTAAAAATGTCCCAGGTGAGGATCTGACCCTTTTGACTATTATTTAGGAAGCTGCACTTTTCACAGCTGCAACTGATTGAAGTACATTTTATTGACAACAGCTTTCTAGATGTGTTATAGAAGTAAAAGCTCAAGACTCCCTAACACGATATTAAAATCACAGTCCTTAAAAACAAAAAAAGCAACAATGGCAATGCACAGGCTCAGCACCAATCTCATCATCTGTTTACACTGGACATCTCTCAAGTCACTGGTCATTATTCCACTGCTTTTGCAATTATTAATCCCAAGAATCCAAATTCATTTTAACATGGATGACTAGATTTTGATACTTTATCTCTTGCTGTGCAACACCTTACTCCTTGAAAAGTCTGGACAAAGTAAAAATGTTGGCAATCTGATTTAAACTCAAACCAAATCTGGAAAGATTAATTCTTGAGTGCAACTGTAGTAAAAATCTTTCACATGTAACACCACACTCCCTCCAGCATTTCTAACAGACATGAATGAGCAGTCAGCAAATAACCTCTTTGACAGCCAAGTCTTCAGGAAAGCGTAATCAGCTGTCACTGTAGCAGACTCCAGTGAGCTGCATGGATTTACACCAGCAAGAGGCCATGCTTTGAATACAACTTCCAGTAACTGTGTGAGTGAACTGTTTTGTTTTTTTTTTTCAACTCTACACATGACTTGGCAATTACATTTTCTGAAGTGCCCCCAGAATAGCAGGCTGCAGTTCCATCGGGTCAGGACTGTGTGCAAACCTACAGCAAAGGCTGTGTTGCAAAGCCCTCAGTGGGGTCCCTGGGCACTTGTGCCATCTGGGTGTCCCCCAGTGGCATCTGAACCCCACCATCTGATTGCAACAAGTCAAGTGATGATACAGCCCTTCCTGCTGGGAGGAACACAGCAGCTCAAGAGAGTGGGGAGGAGCTGCTGAGAACTGGAATCTCTCAGGGAGGTAAAACAATGTGAGAAGTTAGGTCTAACCAACATTTCACAGATGACAATTAATTCCTACAGAAACAGAGTTGTGGGCCAGAACAGCTCACACTCCAGGACAGAGTAATAGCAACCAAGTCTGGGTCTTCATTCCAACATTATCTGGACATATTTTTGGGCCCCAGGGCTGTGTTGAAGGTACTAAAGGTCCAAGGTTGCCCTGGCATTAATGCATCCCTTCCCAACTCAGCATATTCTCCACCTGGATATTGTTCCTATGACAGATGAAATCCATCCCTTTCTTTTGTTGTTTGTCCTCAGACAACAAAGAAATCTCACAAAGGGTCAAAATGTATCATCTCTGTTGCCAGCTAACAATTCCTTATCGCCATTACTCATTTATACTGTTTATGTTTTTCCATTGTCATAGTAACAACGCAGACAGCTAAAAAGAGCTTGCATGAAATAAATCAATGGAGTCTGCAGACCTGAAAGCTGCTGAATTAAACAAGGGTTCATATGGAGGGGAGAAGGTGAGGGACAAAACCTGCAACACATTAATGTTGGACAGTTTTTTTATCACCCGTATGCTAGCAATTGGCAAACATAGTGTCTGAAAAAAATGGCTAGTATAAAATCTAATAGGGACTATAGTACAAGGAGGAGGATTTGAATGAGATAGTTGTGATTATTCATTATTTTTGTAACATATTAAGTGTTAATTTTACATGCAAACGTCAGAAATTTGGCCTCTACCCCAATGACTCTGTGGTCTATGACCCAGCCCTCAGTTCTTTCTCATACTAGTGTCCTTTCTTTATAAGAACAGCCTCACTGCATGAGATGCAAGACTTGCACAATCAAAACTTCATATGATAGACAACACATATTCAGAAAACAAACTGATTAATGGTGACCTGCAAAACGCTTTAGGGAGAGCATGGAGGGGGGCTGTTGTATAAAGGACATGTATGCAAGTTTTGTTCAGTTTGTTTTAGAGTTTTACCCTGCTCTCACAGGTTTTGCCTCTTCCCAAAATAGCAAGCTTTATTACAGGTCTCAAAATATATTTACAGTTGGTCTTTGTACTTTAATTAAATTTTTAAGAATTTTTAAGATCCACAGAGTTTTTATTCTAAACACAGGTGTTTTGTGCCATTTGAGATGCCCTAGTATCTCCCACATGGCCTTCCCTGCTGGTCCATGACAGTTCGCATGCACCAGGCACCTGCATTCATGCAACGGAGTTAAGTCTCCAAATGCCTCCACACTATCATCTAACCAAGTGGTTTAAGGATCAGTCTTAGATGAGGAGACCTAATTCAAGTCTCACTTTTCTGGATCTGGTTCCTTCTAACAATCTTTACTCCTGTTATTGCTATAGGAGAGCCTCAAGTGCCTTTTCAGCTTTGCTCTCCCATCAGCTCCACTATTCATGTTTATTTGTACCGCCGGTATATCCAAGAGCCCTCTTCATAGACTGGGATGCTGTTGTGCTGTAACAACAAAACACAACGACGGGCAACATCTTACAGATCAAGTACATAATATGGAGTGAACACTGGAGATGGATGGATGCAATGCAACACAAGGAAACACTGCCACAGAGGAAGGCAGTTCTTTCAACAGACCAGAGACATAGCCATAGTTAACTGGGTCTAGCATGGCTGCTTGTGACACTGCAGCTATCAGCAACACTGGCAAGCCTTTTAGAACAGTAAATAAGCCCAAGGAATATGCCATGACAGAGGGACCTGGATTTCTAATGTGAAATTTGTCCTTCATTCTGCCCTTCTCCTACTTTTCACAGTGTAAGCCTGGGTACGAACAAATTTGCAAAACAAAGGCTGGAAGGATACACGACTGCTCTCTATGGAAATGCTGGACCATAAAAAGAGCAAGCAGAGGAAAGAACTTCTGAAACTAAAGGAAAACCTTGGCACAAGAAGAAGTAGGTATCAATTCACCATAAGTAAGTTTAGGCTCGAAATAAGGAGGATTAGAAACCCTCAGACGAGGAAGGATCTGGAACAATCTTCTAACAGGGAAAGGCTGAAAAGTAAATAGCTTTGAGACAGTACGGGATGCATTTATGAAACACAATGCTATGGCTGCCCATAAGAGCAGAGGACTGACCTTCAGGACCCAGGTCATCCCTCCTACTCCAGTAACTGTGTATGTCCCCAGAACACAGAAAAGGCCAAACCCCTGTTTGTTCAAAGCCCCTCAGCCTATATGTTTGTTTCATGCTTAATCCATTGCTAGAGTAGCCAGTGGAATAGTGAATAAGTGGTATGGAAAAAAATTGTTAGTCCAAGAAAATGCATTAAGTAAAAATAGAATAAGTCAGGGTATCAAAAACGCAAATGTGTGGGTATTTGAAATTCAACTTTTTAAATCTTCCATCCCCAACTCCAGAGCAGAAAAACGCAAAAGTGACTGGGGAATCAAATCTTCTGGTTTTATGTTTGGCATTAAACAGGTCATAAAAATTATTGACTTTGGCTCTTTACACCTTTAATACATTAAAAATAATTACAACCATGCCCCGACTGAAAAGTAATCTCAGAAGTCAGCACGTGAATTTAGGGTTTTGAAGAAAAGCAATGGCTCAGCAGCACACAGAGCTCATCCCAGGGAAGAGGGAGAGCAGCCTGCACAGCCGTGTGATTGCCAGTGTATCATACAACACAGGTTTGTGTAGTCCTCTGGCCAGGGCTAAAATCCTTCATTATTACCATTACCTCCACAGTTATTTATTCCTGGAAACTCCAAGAGAGTTGCTTAAATTCTAAAGAAAAAAGGAAGAAAGAAAGTGTGATTATTTTTCAACCAGTTGGGAGGAAAAGTGGTCCCAGAGACACCACACATGGTGTAAAGAAAAGCTGAATTCCCTTCAAGAAGTGCTGTAAATGCTCCAAGGATGCTGTAAATGCTCCACTCATT
>NW_010118153.1:73550-112173 GCF_000699245.1 Pterocles gutturalis
CATATAGAGTCCCCAAATATACTGAAGGGGTAATGGGACTGAGTCAAGCTTTGAGACAAAACTTCAGAAATGACCCCCAGTTCTGGGAGCCTCCCATTTTGAGAGCCTCACGTGACACTCCTGCAGCTGATATTCCAAAGGGCTTGCAGATTCACTGTTTATTTTCTTACCTGGCCAGGCAGTGTGATTCTCAATTTTGCTGCTCCTCACAAATGGCACTACACACGCAGTAAGGCTCTGGCAAAGCAAAGCAAAACTCTGAGACGTTGTGTTGCCTTTCTACATGCCAATGTAGAAGAGGCTGCCTTGCTTTTCAGCTGCTCAACTCAGCTCTCCTTAACACTGCAATGACTGGAGACAAAATTTATCTTAATGAAAGATTCCACAGAAACCAAAGAATTTGGCATCAACCTTCAGCACAAGAAGCTTCATCTTTTTCTCTTTACAAGTTCTGTAAAGCCCAGTTGAAAGTCAGCTTCCAAATTCATGTAAAGGCACCCAAATGACATTTCAAAGCTAGAACAGACACACAGTCTTTGGTGCAGTCAGCATGCCCAGTGAGAATGGGATAATTCAGCACCTATATAAACCTTAAAGTATTTCTAGGGGGAAAAAAAATCATTAATGTTTAAGTCCCTCTTCAAAATCACCTCATCCACCCTGGAGTTAATGCCACATTAAAGTCTTATTTTATTCACTCTTAATATTTCATTCAAACTGCCTAACTGCAGGTTTAGAAGCTCTTCCATCAGCACCCAGCTTTGAAAATTGTAGTAATTGGTTTCAGCTGAGATTGTATATAGTAATCTGCTTGCATCCTCTTTGCTACAGTGTCCCACTGTGAACGTATCAGCTGCAAGAGGTACCTCAGCTCTCCTTCCCATTTAAGCATTTGCAATTTTATCAGCTTTTGAAAGAGAAGTTGAGCTGGGTTTCGGCAGTGAAGCAGGAGAGAAGTTGACTATAAGGACTCCCAGTGTGAAAACATTTGCAGCTTTTTGTTGGTAAAAGTCTAGTCAGGGATGTGGCCATTTAAGGCCTTCAAAAGATGTAGTTACAAAACCTCTCTGTTCACATTCAGGGTTCTTGTGTTCTTTTCTGATAGCTGTTCAGATAGTTGACTATCTGGACCACAAAGTAGATAAGATACAATCTATTTGGCAAGAATACCCATCGATGCTATTCCTTTTTTTGTAATTACATTGATATGATCACATTAACCTTATCAAACAGTGCTACCAGATCAAAGGTGTACATTTGCTCATATTACAAAACTACCTACGTCTCATTTTACTATGGAACAAAGATGTCAGTATTACTAAGCAGTAGGAACATTCTTCTTCACTTGTCAAACAAGGTTAAAGGGGGATCTCCACAGCACTGCATCCCTTAGACCATGGCCAAACAAGAGAGGAACCTTTCTGTTCCTCAGCTTTATTTTCTGGCTGCAGGCACTTTGAGGCTGAAACCTCTGGGATGCCCAGAAGGCAGCATCCATCTCCATGGGCCACGGCATCTGCCACAGTGCCTCTGTGGGCCACTTTCTGCCCCGCAGTTCAGCAGCCCTGGACCCCAGTGCCCCAGAGCCTCAGCACCTTCTTCTCCCTCCTTCTTCTGGACAGATGAAAGCCCCAGTGACAGGTCCACTCAGGCTCCAACCACAGACATGGGAACTCTTTAATCCACCTCAACATTCCCCAGTTATTTGCATTGTCTCATTCTTTTGTTCTTCTCTGAAAAATTATTGCCTACAAACTCCTGTAACCAGGTCACAACTTCCTCTCTGGCAGAAAAGCAAAGCAGCTTTCTGGCACCAGTCTAGGTAGTGCTGCTCTGTCTGCCTGCCTGAAGTTTTGAGCAACCCAGCCTCTCCAGTGACTTCACTCAAAATAAGTTTGCCCGGTTTAGCGTTAGTCTCTCCTGTTCTATCTTATAAGAGACTCTCCCCAGCCTAAAGCAGTGTGCCATCCAAATGGCTAGTCCCTTCAGGAGAAAACAACAGGTTTTCCAGTTGAAGGCTGAAAACTAATATAGAGAAGAACATAAAAATTCTTTCTCTTGCAGCATAAGGAACAAACTACACACTACAGGGTGCAAGGAAAGCTTCACAGGGTTCACAAATTTTTTTTTGGCCATGAACACGCATCCAGTTAATGGTCTCTGCAAAAGATATCTTGAACACCATGATGCAGTTTTACAAAAATTACTACGTTATTGTTTGGAAAGGCTTTGAACTGACTGTTAGATTATTTTTAATGAGTAGAAAGTCAGAAGACGTAGGGCCCAGCTTGGAGACCAGGCGGTAAGATCCATACCCTAGTGAGGTCTACCAAGAACAGTAAAGCAGTAAGTAATGGATGACAAATTGGTGCGAAGGGAGGAAGAAAGAAAAGCTTTGGACTAGTTCCTTCCTAACGCAGTCATCACCAAAGCAAAGTTCGCATTGTCAGGTCAGGGGAGCAATGGGAGGAGTCTGACACCACTGCAAGGCAAGTCAGGAGCTCAAACGTCCACGGACCTTGGAACTACTTGCAAAATCCTTCAGTGCTGTGAACCCTATTTATGAGTCTTTGAACCCATTCACACCTTGTCTGGCCTTACTGCAATTGGTGCCAGGACTGACTTGCCACCCTAGGCACGTGTCCTTGCTGGCAGTGTGAAAGGGTATATCTGCTGGCAGAGATCTCTCCCTGCCACTCCTCCTGCCTGTGCGTTTTCAACTCAGCTTTGAATCGTTCACACTGGGAAACAACAAATATACAAACCCAAATTTTCCCTTGAAGGAGAGGACTATTTCTAAGGAGACCCAAGAGTATGAAACAGAAAGAATCAACACTGTGAAGGATCAATCCCTTCAGAAAGCAGGCAGGAGTAGACAGACCTGGAGGACTCCTGTCCCTGCTCCACAGACCTTGCTCTCTGCAGGGCGGGTGAGGGTTCAGCTCCGCTCTAGAACAGGGAAAAGTCGGGCACTGTGCCCTGGGGTAGGACAGTTCACAGGGAGATAATGGGGAGGCACTTCAGGAGAGCTAGGTTAGCAGGGTCAGGGCAGCAGAGAAAGCAAGCACTTCTGCTGCTCACTGTTTGCTGTACTTAAGCACATAAAGCCTCTATCTTCAGCAGCAGCCCCTGTGCAGTTTAGCTGCACGCACAGACCAAGGTAAACCTTCCAGTCTCTACGTCCGTAGCTGCAGTGGACTGTGATTCCTTTAACCTGTAAAAGACCACAATACTTGTGCCCTCTTTAAGCTCAAAACCAAAATCTTCCTCCATAAACATTTTACAGCCTGTTATCAACACCAAGGTTTGTTCTGTGGAAAAGACTTATTCTTGGACAACACTAAAATCCTGAAAGATCGTACTCTGAAGAAGTCACCCTTTGGGAAACATGACCTCTGGATATGGCAGAACATAGATTTTTCCAGTTTCCTCCATATGTACGAGGCATCTGCCCCGCTGGACATCAAAGAAAGCCACCAGGATGATAGGAATCTTTACTTTGGCAGAAAATGGCATGTTGCATATAAACAACATTTAGACTTAAGATGGGAGGTGGCCTGCTGGGGTTATGTGGGCCATCCACGTCTCCCATACATGGCTGTGTGCTATCCTGATTTTGATTTAGTTACCTTTGTCTCATTTGTGTGATTTAGAAAATTCTGTAAAGCAATAAATAACTAAATATCTAGGGGATCTGAAGAAAACTGCAGACAGAATGCCTCATTTACACCATGTATTCAGATTCCTGCTAAAAACCCCATGTATTCATATTCCTTCTGTCTACTATATATGATTTGTTTTTAAACCATAGAGATTCTGCAAACTTCTGCTCTGATACTGAATTTGTTCGACAGTGCCTGTTTTGCTGACCTCTGGGGCTCCCTGCAAGGCCTGTTTTCCCAGAATCTCAGAGGGGTTGACTGAGCTGGCTTGAATGAGCAGTGTCACATTTACTGCGGGCTGGGAAAGATGAGGGCTTTGCTTATTGCTGACATGTGTCAGCTTTAAACCTGTAATAAGTGCATTTTTAGAAACAGAATTGTCTGCGTGCTTTTGTCTGGAGCTGACTGCGTTGTGTAGCCTGGACAGAGGAGGCACAAGAGGATTGTGAGGTCACATAAAACTGGATTATGACGATGAATTAACGGAGCATTAGGAATAAGATAATCAGAAAGGAAGAATCTGCATGTACGCACACCGCTTGCTAATTGGTGATTATGGGAAAGAAAGGATCGGGAAAATAGACAGCAGCTAAACAGGATTTTAGCGTTTTAGAGACTGAAAGACACTTCCCTCAAGGACAAGCAAGCATAGAAGTGGCAGATATGGTTGACAAGAACAGTCCTGTCCCACTGCACTGCAGACATCCTTCACATGAACAGCATGGCTGGGCTCATCTGAACTTCAAGAAAGAGGATGGACCTCAGTCTTCTCAGTCCCCAAGAACAGCCACCATCATGGCAAGAGCCATCAGAAACTGCATGATTTCAGATGCAATTCCCACAAGAGGACACTGCTCCATTGAGCAGATGTGACTTCACTCCTGGGGAGAGCTAAGGATGCATCACAAGCTCCAGAGAGCCACTGGCACCATGAATTCCTGAGGGGACCACGCCAACACATTACAGAAAAAGAGGAAAAGGATTGTATCTCTGCAGAAATGTCCCAGCCAGGGAGCTCCACCCACATTTCCCTACGAGTCTTCTGACATCCATGGTGTTTATACACTGGCTTTGGCTTTTTCCACAAGGCTACCAAGTTCTCCCCTCGCTTGGACAATGTCTTTAAAGTGGTATAAAACTGTGTAAAATTGTCCTTTTTAATTTTTTAATGAGGGAGGACACCAGATCCTTAAAGCACAGTATTAGACCTTAAAAAAAATTGTTCCATACTACAAGAGGAGGTTCTAAGCAGCTCTAAGAGCATGTTCCTGCACACAACAAAACCTGAAGCACACATGAAAAACAGAGCTAACATGCAATATAATTAAGCAACAGTAAAATTTAAGCACTGGTGGAAGCAGTAAAAACTTTTAAATGGACATCTAAGACTAAGTAGCTGAAGTTACCTCCCTAAGCTAGAGTCAAAGTGTACAGTCACAGGACTCGTATTGCAATAACAAGAATTGTCCCAAGAGAAGACGCAGACTCCTGGCTTTGTACCATTCACAACCCCTTGTGCAGTATTCTTACGATTTACAGCGTCAGACGAGACCCAGGAGTACACTCACTCCAGGGGCCATCTGTTATCCTCTGCACAACAACCACTATTAACTCGTTGTCACTGGGAAATCGTTTACTTAATAATACATCGAGTTGGCTGTTCTTTCTGCAGAAGAAAGCTGTTCCATAAACATAAGGACATACTTACAAACCTCAGCATTCATACTTGCTTCGCTGCCTATTCCAGATTGTTCATTTTAAAAATTTCTTCTTGTGATATAGACTTCCATGAAGAAACAGTTTATTCAATAGTTTGCTTGTGGTCCTGAATAGCCCTGATTAATAAAAAGTTCAAATTAGTGTTTCCCAAACTACTTCTCAAAGTGGAGGAGGAAAACAAAAACGTTTCCATGCTATATCCTCAGCCCGAACCTCCTGAGGTTATTTACTCACAATATGTTTTTTACAGATTGGGACCCTTGATCCTGTAAGTACTTGTGCACCAAGTAGCACACTTTATCTCGGTGGGGCTCATTCAGAGATACAAGACTGCAGAAATCAGGGCCGTAGCTGTATTTCTGAACACCGCTGGAGTATGAAGACTGCAAAACCAAGATACAGTGTCAACAAAACCTCAAGGTAGAGCAACTCCCTGGCTGTTGACTGAACTGTGGATCTCTAAAGAACTATAAATGATGCAATCGTGACATTTCCATTACTTTACAGCAGCACTTATAACTGGAAGGGCACGGTGGCAAAACCAGATTTAACGTAAGCCATGTTCCTCAGTACCCCTTCAAAAAACAAAACAAAGCCAAATAAACAATTCAAGACAAAATAATAATCTGAGCTGACTTTGCAGTATTTGACTTGCTTTCAAAACCATTTGTGTTTTTAGAAAATACTGTGGGTTCTGTACTCTCTGTGGTATTTCCAGCGGACACAGCTCTTCCTGTGGTATTAGACCTGGCACTGCCACAAGAACTTTGCCCCTGATTGTCTCAATGAAAACACCACAAAAAGGAACACTTTCCACAACTGGCTGAAAACATCTAAAATATACATGTGTACAGGGATACATTTATATATATAATCAGGAAAGGGAAAAAGAAGAGAAAAATCTAGAAAACAGATGAAAATGCAATGAGCTATTTTACCAACAGAAGGAAAAAAAGACAACAAGGATTTGGGGAAGAATTTTTGTTTGTTTGTTTGTTTTTTGAGAGATTCCAGTCAGACTCAAAAGCTTTGCTCATTTTTAACTGGTGGATTTGAGCCAGAGCCTTTCCTTGGCTCTGACTCAACGCTGCTCTATAGCTTTGATTCACTGAAATCTCAGCCTTAGCTGGGGGAAGGGAGACATGTCGGTGCTGCTCCTGCACGGGGCAGGCAGGAATCGGAGGCGCCGGCTCACCCACCTCCGTCCCTCTCCCTGTGGCGGTTGCGTGGGGTCCTCTGTTCCTGGAACCCACTCAACTATCCTTCTTTCCAGACAGAGTTACTGGATCATCTAGCCTCGCCAGGTCTTTTTTGAAGTGCGAAAGTGGAGTCAAAGGGAATGAACCCGATTATATATAGATTATTACACGGGCTTCAAAAGGGTTCCGATAATGTCACGCTGCTCTGGGTGCTGGTGAGGATGCTCCGCAGCCACGAGACAGATACCTTCCATACACTGGCAGGCAGCAGGGTACTCGCATGCATTTCCAGACTGGAGGGTGGCCTTTTCTGTCAAGTACAAAACAGCGCTTGGCAGTGCCAGGTCCTCAGCACAGCCTTGGCAAAATGCCCCAACCCTCCCCACGAGGGGCCAGCTCCATGGATGAGTGGGTCTTTTCTTCACCACACGTGTTCACATTAGTCCATGGCCCGCTTCGCTGAGGCTCCCAGCACACACCCAGAAGGGCGGTGGTGGGGAACCTGCCTTCTAGGAACTGCTCTGTGTCCACTGGCTTATCATGCATTACTTTGATGAGCCAGGAGATAACAGCGACTTTGCAGCACAGTTGGATCTAAAGTGATGATCTAAAGTCTGCAGATTTCACTCAAGTGTTTAGTTACCCAAGTCACACAATTCCCTCTGTGAGCTCAAAAAAATACATTATAGAGAAAGAAAATTGTAAAGGGAAGCAGGTCAGGCTTAGACAGACACATACCCTCTGGGGCACGTGGCAGGGAGAAACACACAGCTAATTGCAAATTGCTGCCATTGCCATATTAGTCATGCAACAGGCTTTATGGGAACAGACGCTGATTTCTGTAACAATGCCAGAAAGTGGCATTGTGGCTAAAGGCTGTAAATTAACCATTGTCAGGGTTGATAGAAATGCGCCAAGATCCCTCAGCTGTACCTAGCAGGGTAAATAGGCTCTATTTAAGACCAGGCTAGTTCTGCAAGTGTGGCTGACCGCTTCTCAGGATGTCATGGAGGAAAGAGAGCAGGAAGC
Source organism: Pterocles gutturalis (assembly GCF_000699245.1). NCBI lineage: Eukaryota > Metazoa > Chordata > Aves > Pterocliformes > Pteroclidae > Pterocles > Pterocles gutturalis. The sequence continues at coordinate 81,160 of NW_010118153.1, forward strand.
AAAGAGATACAGCTCGGTGGTCAAAGCACGAACGTACAGTCTCAGACCGCCTCTGCTTGCAGGACCCCTGGAGAGCTCTTCCTCCAGGTCAGAGTAACCAAAACATAGCACTGCTTAGCCAAGTATTGTCCTCATTTTGGTGCAAACAGAATCCACAGTCTTTAACCACCACATGGAGATTTTTCTCTGCAATGATACCCTTCGTTAAGGAGAACTATTTTCTTCCCTTACGTCCCAGTGCTGCATAAAAAGGGTAAAGGTAAAAGCTGTGGGCATTAGGCACGCCTTGTTTTCTTCAACAGAAATCAGATTCGTTTCTGACTGCCTGAGCTAGCTCCATGTTGCTGGAGTAATTTGCTCCAGTAATTGGTATCATGACTCCAAAATGCCAATTTACAGCTTCTCAGTCAAAAAGTCTTGAAGAAGATGGGAGTCAGACATTCCGATTTCTGATATTTATCCTCATCCAAAATTATTCTATTCTTAACACAGAGCCGTGTGGCAATAGCAAAGAAATACAGACCCTTTCACCCCAAGCAGGGGATTTCATCAGAGTATTATCCCTGAACCTACAAGTAAACTCGTTTCTCCACTGCCATAGGGTTCCTGGTGCAGGACCTTTCCCAGACCCCCCAGCCAGGCTCCTTTCTCTAGTTTTAAGCCAGCAGTACACAGCCATCCCATTCCTGCAGATGAAAAAGTTTCAGAAGTGTCTGTGCAAAACACCAGCCAGTAAAAATAGCTTCTAACAAACGAAAAATGCAACACCGAGATTAGAGAGTTGCAAAATGGTGAGAGACCATCACTCCAGAGGCGTAGCTAAGCAACAACTGCTTTGTTTTGTTTTGAAATCTATATGAGGAATAAAAATACCACCAAGCATAGAGTCAGCCCAGAAAAAATATTCTCTCCTCTGAAGAAGAGCTGGGGCAGTGTCAACTAGTCCAGTTTCATGCAGTGCCTGAAAAAAGTGTCATCTGTGTTTTAAACCTGTCATCTTAAAGCTTCTTTTGACAACCCTCAACTGACTGTTCAATGTCTCTGATAACAGGATGGCTTTATTGAGGTTTTTATTGATGGTTTTATTTGAAAATCATAGTTAAGGTAAGCATGCTATTCTTGAATAACCCGATAGTAGTCTGAAAGCTTAGAGTTCATTTGCTAACAGAAATAAAGCCTCCCTTGGACGTGATATGAGCTTATATGCACTGAGTGGCTTAACCAAAGGCAGAGGGTTAATTAACCTAATGAGCACTACATTAAAACCCTATTAAACCAGGAAGTTCCAAATACCTGTCAGAGGGAACATTGTCCTTTTCAAAGCTAAATGTAGTCTTAAATTCATGAAAAGCCAAAATAAATCAGTCCCCCAGTAAATTCTGCTGAAAGAACTCTAAAACTCAGGCTGAGATAGGTTAAGACACAATATCATACAACAAAGAAATGAAAAGTGTCGTATAACTAAGACAGTACTGAAAACTCTTACCATTTCAAAGGAAAGACTCTTCCCCAACAGTTAGCAGGTCCAAGACAAGGCACTGGGCACCATCAGAGAACACTGCTTGCTCCTTGAGCCTTGACCTCTTTAATTACTGATTACAATGAAAAGGGACATAGGGGAAGTCTGCAGCTCTAAGCAAAAGCATACTAAATCCTCACCAGTCCAAGTAGGACTCATTTCTACTATGAAAACGAAATAGCAACAACTCAAAAGATGAATCCCAAGGGGTTAAGATCTTTTACAGTTAGGAAGAAGAAAAAACCAAGCAGTCTGCAAAGGCTGCTGCTGCTGTGCCAGCCCTTTGGGACTCCTCTGCTGTGCACCTACAGGATCTACAGCGGTGAGCAAGCTACATCCTGGAATGGCCACATCACCAGCCAGGAACCACAGCACATCTGCTGCCACGCAGCACCAAGTTCTCTTACAGGAGAGAAAAACATTCAGCATAAGATAACACAGAGAAGAAAGTGGGTGTATCCTACTAAACTGAATTTCCCGGATCTTAGATGACCAACACAGTTGAGTTCAAGGTAGCTTCATAATTAAATATTTACTAGACTGAAGTTTTCTTACTGAACAGATACAGGGACAATCCTTACAGGTGTTTAAGCACATAAAGACAGAGAGGTGACTCATAATTTCCCAAAACATCCAAGTAAATTGCTCCTGCATAAGATGAGGATCACTGAAAATCCTAGTGGGTGCCCACATGCATTTTGTGAACCTGTCATAAACCTGTCCTTTAATCCCTCAAAGAGTAATGTTTGCTTTCAGACATTTACTGAAATTCTTTTTATCACTGAAATGTTTTGAATATCCTGATGTGATATAAGGATATCAAAAAACTGAATGAGTTTACTTCTTCTCCCCCCACTTTGCCTTTTACATGGATGTAACTTTATCACTGGAAGAAAAGAACCTGTCCCAACATTTATAAATAGTACTCTCTCTTTGTCATATGAGCAAAAAAATATTATGACATATTCTGTTAACATTTATAAACATATTTTATCCCGATCACAGAATAAGGTTCCAACAGAGTGACAAAGAAAACTCCCTTCTACAGCAATGCAGCATGCAATGTCACCCCTGTCCTGCTGAAGCAGCTGTGAAAGGTCGGAGGTGGGACTCCTCCACGGGCAGGCACAGAGGATGTGCAGGCATTGCAGCGGGTTGCCCAATTCCCAGTAACTCCTGTGGTGTCCCTGGTCTGACTCCTCGCACAGCGGGAGAGGTGGAGGTACAGAACTCTTCAGTGAATGAGCTCTAGGGGTCAGGAAGGAAATGTCTCAGAAGAGGAAAATTCTGACCAACCAGATTCTGAACACACCTCTCTCTCCACTCAACTGCCTGGTAGGAATGGACAGCATGTAGTTTGGTTAAGGCAGGGTATAAAACTTCTCCTATTTCTAAGGCCCAGGTCTGTTTCTTACTAAGGTCAGACAGTGATCCCTTTGATTTCAAAGATATTTGGACTGGATTGTAAGTGATTTATATCATACATATTTCTAAGAACTTCAGCTTGTCTTCAGAGAAGCAGGATCTATGTTTGAGCACCTGAAGAGGTCTTGCCATAATTGTTATTTTTCGATTAACACATCTTTCTGTTCCCATGGCACAGCAGACCATCAAGTCTCTGCTGCTGCTAATGTTGGTTAGACTGAAAGTAGTGGAAGAAGACACAGTTAAAATGAAATTACAGTTTTATTGTGGCAAGGCCAAACAAGTAGCCATTGGGGCTATGCCCTCCTCATTCCAACAGATGGAGACAGAGACCTTAGGGTTTGAGCACCAAACCTCAATCTCAAAATCTACGAATTTAGATATTACCCGTTTATCCATGCACAATCCCAAAAGCTTTAGCCTGTCACGTAACCTTCTACCAGAGGAACAACAATAAAGGAAACAGATCTGTTTACAAGATTATGTATAGAAATAAAAAAGTAAAAAATTGAAGTGTAAAATAAAAAAAAAAATACACAAAACTTTTTTTCTTCTCCCACACTAGATTTCATCCAGTCCAAAAAGCAGGGTTAGGATGAGAAGCAATATGTTTGCTTAAATTTTATTTAACCAACTTATGGAATAATACTCTTAAATTTTGGGAAACAGTCTGATAGTTGGAGCAAAAAACACAGGTCAAACATTTTCACTGTTCATTGTGCTTTAAAGGTCTGGATGCTCTTTGTGCTTCATAACTGCTGAGTAAGCAACTGAAGCCAGTGAGGGCTCTGAAGTGCTCTGGACTTCAGAGGAGCATGTCACATGCCCAGAATATGCTTGGCTCCCAAAAATAACCTTGGGAAGTTGTGTCTTTGCATCTCAGCAAACCATGGAAATGTTGCAGTAGGTCCTGTTGACATTGCCTTCTTATAGACTCCAAGGAGACTGCCTTTCTCTGCAATGCAGAATTCAGAAGAAACTGTTTGTCTGGGCCATGTAAGGTTACTGAACTTCAGATACCTTTCAAAATATATTTATATTATATATTTGTTTAGTGCAATCCCCTCTCCTTTTTCTGGGAATACATAGCAAATGTATTATCATTTGAGCCATGCCATCTCCCCATCCTACCTCCACTCTAAAGTCATCTGTGTAAGCATTTTCTAAGGAGTTGCAATCTGCTGTTATTGCAACATGCACTTTCCCCCCCCCCCAATATGCTCTTATGCTTCCAGCTCATGACATTCACTGAACTCTTTCCTCCCTTCAAGCTCAAGTGTTTCACCTTCAGGAAACGTCCCAGCTCCTCTTGCCAACAGGATAAGAAACCTGAGTTGGTTTCTGTACTTGGCTTTACTGAAACAACTGACAACACTGCCAAGCTTCTAGGCTGCCCATTTGAATCACAAATCTAGCACTGCACATACTACGTACTTGACCTATACAACAACACGTACCATAAAGAAGCAAACAATAGACAGTTTTCCTTTGACACATGCATTACTTTACCTTCTGAACATTTGCTGGATTTCATCTGAAGATGGCAGAGTTAATTCAAGCAAACAAACAAAAACTTGTTTTGACTATTTAAGGCAGGAGGACCCTGCTTAAAAACTGTTTGCCTTGAAGATAAAAGCAAAACTTAGAGGTGTTTACCCTGTCAGTTTTACAAACAACTTGCAAAGCTAGACAATAAATTCAGTGTCTACATATGTCCTGTTTCTTTTTTCTCTTCAACAGCTCCAAGCTCTGGACTTTCCTTACTGCTAAACTCTTCGTTACTGCCTCACCATCTTGACTGTCCCAGCTTTCCTTTGTCCAGTTTCCTTACCTCCAGACTCTTCTCCTACACTCTGCCCTAAAGTGAGCACCTAAAATCTTCTCTGAATTTCTCCAGTGGTTTCCTGTTACCACTGCAAACTCAAACAGCTTCTTCCTCACTTACAGCACTCTGTATGTTTTTCACACCATCTACATCTTTGCTCCCCTCCAGCTCCTCCCATACCATTACCCCCACTATTATTTTCTCAGCTTTCTATCTTTCCCTCACACCCAGAGCAGCTGCTCACTTCTCTTCAGTCACCTTTGCCCCCTAGCATCAGCGCAGGTCCATTTATGCAAGACCTCTTTTCTTCCTTTTTGCTCATTAACCACCAATACTCTTAATTCTCCCCTAAAGTATTTCTTCATAGCTTGATTTTGCCTGTCTCTACATTAACTTCTAACCTCTTCAGCACAAGAATCCTATCTTGCTGTTTGCCTCCTGAGCATAATTTCAAAATTTCTTCACAGAGAAGAGAAGGTTGGAACAAATAATCCAAATGCTGTAGAAGTTTCTTTAACATAAATGTATTGAATCCAATGGGGAGTTCAAGATTTACATTACAACACAGAAGCAACTCAAAATAAAGTTACTCTGTAAAGGCAATCACTAATGTAGTTACACAGGTACAAGAAGAAATGGTGTGTGGACAAGATTTTATTCAATTGCAAGCAAATCAAAGAGGCGCATCTCATATATTTATTAGTTGGCATGACTGTGCTGTGTTTTTTGCTCAGGTGGAAACAGCACAGCTCCAGATGGGCCTACAAGACAGCTCTACCTCCTGAAAAAATGAGCATTGCCAACCTTGAAGCTGACCATGTTACTGGGAAAATAAAGTATGTACTTTAATAGCTTCAGTGTAAAAGTAGTTCCTTATTTTCAGCTTCTAAAGTATGTTTCATTTGTCAAATGTTATCCAATTTGATGCTCCTTTTTATGCAGGGACCACAGAAAGCCAAAGCAATGGAAAATGGCCTGAGCAAGATTCATCACTGTCATGAAGAAAGATCCTTAGTCTGGAAGCTCACTCTGTCGTCTTTCTCCTGCAACTGTCTAGTCTTTAACCAGGCTACGATTTCACTTGCAAGTCTTGCTTACTTCTGAAGGCACAGATGAAAAGTGAAGCTTCAGAGGTTAATAAGAGCCAAGCTCTGCACTTCACTAGGGACAGCTGCACCGGGCCTAAACCCACACTTGTTCGACTGCAGTCGATGGAGCGACGACAGTTCACCAAGGCTGAGGCTTTGCCTTCAAAGATGTGTGTGGGCTTTTTTTTGCACTTTATTTCATTCCAGAAGAAGTGTTGATTTGGGCAAATCACCCAAAGCAGAGTTGTCCCCTTTCAAAACTAATGTAAACTGCTGGAGGGACAGATTCAACACGAAAACAACCGAAGCCGAGGGTAAAACCGTATGACCAATCCCCTGCCAAACAGAACCAGCAAAGATTATGCAGAGCAATGCTGTAAAATGTGCAAGATAATAAGCATGACGCAGCATGCTGAAGAACTAGCAGGAACACATGAAAAGGATGTAACGTGGTATCTTCAAAAACCCCTCTAGAAGAATGAATCATAATTGGTTCCATGCATCCTTCCTGCACAGAGACTACAGCAATATTAAGCTTTCATAAACCCTTTGAAAATACCTGGAAAGCAACTCAGGCAATATTTGACTAAGGCTACAAAGTGTAGAATCAGTAAGTACCATCAAGCTGTCACACACACAGAGTAAAGACTGAAAATATGCTCACAGACAACTTTCTAAAAAGGTAACAATGATCAAAACCAGCACTTTGTATTTTACTCAACTGAAGAAAAATAGATATCAAACTGTACACGTTAGAAACACGGATGTCTGAATTTGCCTTTTTTTTCTACTCATAAAATACCATGCTGTTTCTGCACAGGAGAGAACAGACAGAAACAGCATGACATGTCTGGAGGCCAAACACTGTATGTTGAGGGCAGAAAAATGAAAGAGGAGCTTCCATCCCTCCACTGGTCACTCAGCAGACTGCTCGGTCCTGAGCCCCGCTGCACCTTCATCTTCCAAACCGCTTCCTGTCACACAACCATGTCCCACAGCTGTCAGGGGCACGGAATACACCCTCCTATCTTTGTGTAACACACACGCCACACCAATGACTAAGCAAGCATGCAGTGAAGCACATTTGATTTTTGCAGTAAGAAAAGTGAGCTTAAAAAAGTAAGGAAAAGAGTAGTCGGGGAGCTGAGGAAGCCAGGGTTCAAGTTCTTGGTCTACCACAGAGTTTTTGTATGACCCCGGTTGAGTTGTTTATTCCACACACGCCTGAGCAATAGCTCCGTGGGTGGCGCAGAGGAGAAATACATTAAAGACTGGGAGGTATTTGGATACAGGAATACCCAAGAGCTCTAGGACTGGCATATTTATACATACAGAAACCACTCGGAGACAATAACTCAGAAAACGGTAAGTTACAAAATAATAAATGCATTCATCTTGACTGCAACTGTTAAAATAAGCATAAACAGAGGAAAGCATTAGAGAACACAAGAACTGCGATGATTTCCCTCAGCTAATTACAAGGTCCTAGAACCCAGGAGAAGGTTTTTTCTTATAAATGTAACTTTGTTTTTTTTCGTGAAGGATTACAGCTGCCCATAAAACCCATGAGCAGAAACACGCCTGTGTGCTGTGTCCTGTCTGACCTGTACCAACTGGAAGCGGCTGCAGAATTCCAGTGTAAATCATGGTCACTCCTCCAGATGCAGCCAGCTTTCTGCAGACTGTCAAACGCTGCTGTAAAACTACAGAGCACGAGTGCTTCTTAATGGAAATCCGAGCTGGCTTGTATAACCTCTGCCCAGCAGTTAACAAGCAATCATCATTAATTGGAGAGAATACAACTCTCATCCCAGAGCTCACTAGCTTTTCTTGGGACATTTCAGTAGAAAAAGCGAGACACGTATTTTGCAAATACATATGAGGGGTTTTAACTTTCCACAGCTTTTCTTTTAAATGACCAAAATATTCGACAATTACTTTTTAAATGTGAGAGAGATTTTTAGTTTAAATACCGTAACTTGCCATAGCACAAACCAACCATAAATATTTTTTTTTTTTAAAGAAGTAAATTCTAACTGAAAAGGGGAACATTTCTACTTTGAAGTGCATTTCCTTTCACTCCTCCTATTAGGCTGATAGGGCAGTTTTAAAAGAAAAATCACAACAGAGAAAAATAGCGTGTGACTAACTTTTGCACCTCGAAAAACAGTTAAAGGTTTTTCTTTTAAAATGTATACTGTGGTGCTAAAGGAAAGGTATTTTCCTTGCTATCTTCATCTTTGCTCTTAAACCAAAGGAACACGATGTTAAATTCTGCGCAAATACAGCAAAAACCACAGTCCTTTGTGTGTGTTCTTGAACTGTTTCAAGAAGCCCTAGAGATATCACACATTATCCCATGATTCAAAGCTTTAACCTTGAGGGAAAATACACAAAACAGCTTCAGATTTTTTCCAACTCAATACAGCATTGTAAATACTATAACAGCTATTTGATAAACACAATAGAAGGGCCTTTAAAGTGAATAGATCTCGTTTGCTGTGTTTATAGTAAATGTCTCACTAAAGACTGTTTTAACATGCAAAACATGATTAACTACTCCAATAGTTTTACTTTATCTACTTCTCTGTGTTGTCTGATTTTGTCTGCTTTAAGACAAATCCAAGCATGTCTCCATTTTGAGGAATGGAGTATCACTCTTATTTACTGAAAAGGTGATTGATAATTTCTAAAACTAAATAAACTTGGGTTTGATCATCTTTCCCTGCTATAAAGAATATTTTAAACAAAATAAATTTTTCCCAAGTACCTGAAATAATCCTAAGGGCTAATAAAGTGGAAAATCTCCTGTAGCACAAAGAAAGTGGGGGGTACACAAAAGCACTCCCTCTGTGCTCATGCAACTTGCACTGGACGGGTATGGATTTACATTAGTAGCAAACATTCTCTAGCACACTACCTCTTACTAATGTTTAGTTTGCATTTAGCAAAATATCTGTTTTAGCAACAAAGTTTCCAGTATAAAACTATACAGATATTCTAATATACTATTTGCAGATATATTTCTAGTCATGGTGCCTCACTTTTAATAAACAAGAGAGTCTTAAAAAATGGAAAAGGTCACATATCTCCCTCTTATTATACCACTTTCCAATTCAGTCTTATTAGTTACAAAATATATATAATTTTTCAAGAATCTTAAGGAACTTAAATTTGTCAATTTTCCTTTCATCATCATCCACTCAGGCCAGAAACAGCAAAATAGCAAATTCCCTTTTCCTGCCTTATTTTGCAAATTAGTTTTCAAAAGAACTACAGAAGTTGTGGTAAAGGCACAACCATCAGGCATTTGAAAAAATGAAAAATACAACAGTGGTAGTCTGACATCATTGCCATCATATTTCTATAGAACTGTGAATTCTATGGGACTACTGACATGGAAAGACAGCTTTGTAGAATATTTTTAGGCATCTGTTATTCCTGCAAATGTTGAAAATCAACCTAAAGTTTTAAACTCTTTTTTGGCGTGACATATGGGAGTCAAAATACGTTAGCACGACGCTAACTTTTAAGAAACTCCTACTTCTGCATCATTTTTTAACTACACAAAATAAACATGTATGCTCCACATGAAGAGGAGCCGGTGATCTCAAAGAAGAGGGAAGGCTTTTCTACCAGCCCAAAGCCTGTCACAGACAGTGTGAAATCAGAGTCTTTTGAGGCCTCAGTGCCACAACCTGCATGCTCCAGTCACACTTAGCCATGTCCAGGCTGCGACAGGAGCAAACACATCTGTTTTGTTGCAAGTCTTCACCAGATAAGAGATCTTGCTGTATGAGGTACAGAGTCTCCACTGGCAAGGAAGGATGCCTGACTACAAGATTTTTTTTTTCTCCTACAACATCAGCCTCCCACTCCAGTGACTTTCCAGCAAAACAAGGAGACTGCCAACCTGTGTGTCAGTGAGCGGGTGAGTTCCAGGCACGACACCTGTAACTCAGGAGCAAAGATCTAGTTTAATAACCTTGGCTCAACAAGACTAGGGAAGAAGGCTTGCATAAATGCATTACACTTCAGAGCAAGCCAGACATTGCAGAACCACTTACCATATTCATTTCCTCCTAGAAGAATTAATAATTTACCATCTTCTTTAAAAAGCAGCACTGGAGCTGCATCATTGCATTCTGAGCAAATTCTAGGTATTCATATAGTTGTTTGTTTTCCTTTGTCTCTTAGTTCAGCCCTGTGTTTCAGCCCCACTGGCCTCCTGTAAATCCCTGAAGATAGCTAGATGGAAAGAAACCCAAGATTTTATTAAGCTACAAAAGAAAATAAATTATGCTGAAGCTCATGTGAATATTTAGAAATTTTTCCAAACACGAGGATAAATGTGCAGCTCTCGTGATGAGATACAGGAAAAAACAATTCCATTAAAGGGCCACTTATACCCAGAAAGAACATTCAGAAAGTGATGAGAAAATAACCAGAAAGGGATAACTTAATGTCAGGGCCTTAAATACTCCCTTGCCTGTCCACCAGGGACAGGACAGAGCTTTCCTGCGAAGCGCTGTCACCTTTTGCACAAATTGCAGTATTTCTGTCTCTCTCAGATAGAAGCTATCTCCTTCTGGGTTGGACAGCTAACACAATCTTCAGTCGCAAATGGTAACCAGATGCAGCGCTGGTTTCTAAGCCTCCAAACAAGAAGCCTCACTACCTCTGCTGCTCTGAGCTGAGCGTGCAGAGGGCTTAGTGCTGTCAGTCCTTGGTGGGCACTTGTGCCGGCTGCCAGAATCGTTCACACCACGGTCCCTCTGCTACCTGGAAAGACTCTTTGCAGCAAGAGAGGCACCTTCCCAGAGCTAAGCATGCGGTTGCACGGGTGGCTGAGAGGCAGAACAGACCAGTTATCGCAGGGAGGCGGAGAGGCATGCAACAGGACCTGGACAACGCTCCTTTCTGTCCCGATGCCACCCAGAGAACTGGAAGAAAATGAGGGCAGGGGAGGGAACAGAGCTTAAAGCATTTTATAGTCCAGGAGCATTTTTAAAAATGGTGCTGCTAGAAGGATATAGTCATCACCTTAGTGGTTATCTAAACACCTTTCTCACATGAAGTAACTACCAAAAAAAGCCAGTGAAGTCTCTCCTCTTGCAGCTCACCAAGCTCCTTCTTCCATTTACCCTGGAAGGCACTAATACACCCCTTGTGATTAAAAGCCATGAGATCCAATATGTGCCTTTACTGTCCTGATGCTTCCTCTCCACTGCTTAGAAAATGGCAAAGCTCCCATTAGGCTTTAATGGGGCCAGAACTGGGCTCTTACAGCCTGGTGTATGAAGGGTTGCCATCCTGCAAACAGCAAGAGGAACTGCATGCACCTCAGTGCTCCCCTCGCTGCTAAATCCTGTGGAGAAGAGCCAGTGTTTGCCAGGCTGGGAATGAATATTGTATAAAGTTTCTCTAGCACAGACAATGATTAAAAGTCTCAGCCGTGGAGGAGAGATTCCTCCAAATGAATTCTTTCCTGTTGTGAGATATTTATTTTTTTTCTTAGCAGACTTCAGAACTATTTCATTTGCAAACACATGTACTAGTCTCCAGAGGGAAGCTTGAACTTATCCTTAAATTACTGAAAGGTTATTATTATTTTCTCATGGAAAAAGTCACAGATGTCTTGTAATCACTCATGTTCCCATCTTCTAAAGTTGAATGCATCTTGACCCAGAGAAAAGCTTGGGAGCCCACTAAAATAGGAGGTAAAAGACAATTCTGAAAGAATTTACAAGATGTTCTTTCCTTCCAGACTTTAATGTTATGACTAACAACTGGGTGCTGAAAGTCCCCTGAGAGCAGTAAGAAATCTATATGTTCACTTGATGAACTTTCTAGAGCACGAATGGGCTGTTTCTGTGTTTTGAAGAGCGAAGTAAAATATTTAGTGTCAACAGAGCTAACCTGCCCAATATCTTGGTATGGCTGCCCAGTTTGGGATACTGACCCTCATCACACCTTCATATTTTGGAATCAAAATACCTCCACATTTTTAGGGCATGGAAAGGGTAAAGGTTGGAAGGCCAGCAGTCTGCCAAAAGAAATTAAGCAGGATTTTAGTCTGTTCTGTAAAGTGTCTTGGGTGTTTTCTTAGGGTCTTATCCAAAGCCTGTTGAAACCAATGGGAATCCCTCCAGGCCTAGGCTTTAGCCTTGACACTGCTGTATACATTTTTATCACTAACTGCAATTATATGCTTGTAACATCTGTGGGCAAAATGGCCATGAGATGCTCTGATACATAAAATATACCCACAATAGTTCTGCTATAGGACTCTTCCAAGTTTGTTTTCCTAACTTCTGTATGGTTGTGTTCAATGCCTTGGTTAAGAAAGCAAAGAAAATTCTTCTTAAAACTATTTGAGAGAGAAATTAAGAAAAAGTGAGTGATAGGATTACAGTTAATCACTAAATTTCATCATGCCAACCATATTCTGTACCTGGATGGCAAATTATTTTTCTCACCCTACCATAAAACAGCTCGTTAATCCCATCAGCTGCACTGGTGTCCTACAGCTATGGCATTGCTCTGGAATGTAAGGGCCAAGTTATGCACCGTCCTGCAGAGAAGGCATCTCCTGCCTACATGCTTGTAAGATACACACTGGCAGCAGGTATCACAAACCAGTTCAAAGACCAGATCTTTACAGGAAACACACAACAGGCTGTTGCTGTACTTGTGCATTCAAATAATTCCCTCCTTTTGGGGCAATCCACTGACCAGGATACAAACTGGAACTTCACACTAAGAAAGATGACTTCATTCTGTGCGTTGATTTTAAGAAAATGCATAGTTTAATTGTTTGGGAAATGCATGGCAGACTCATGTAAATGGGTTTTTTGGATCTCGGTACATCCTGTAGAAGAGATGAAGATGGGGCTATCACTGAGCATACGCAGGTTCCAGTGCAGTCCTAGCAATACAGAGGCAAACATTAACTGCATTTGTTTTGGGTTTGCTGCGGTTAAAGGAAAAGCCTATTCAGAAGCTCAGAATTAGCATCAGAGGTTATGGGTACAATGTAGGTGAGATCTTATCTTAGCGATATTACATCTTGTGGAAAATATGTAAATATATTGAGTTACACATGCATACAAAAGCATTTCACAATTACACTAGATATTTAGACAGTTGATCCCTCATACAACAAATACAAGTGATACAAGCTCTTAAACCTGCATGAAACAAGACTGCTTTTTTTGCCAAATTAGCTGGTAAACTAATTCAACAAGCCTTATCTTGCTCTTATCAGCCCACCTGTCTTTGCCCCTTTAATGTCAGACTTAAAAGAGGAAATGAGTACTTAACTGATAGTGCTTCTTCAAAGGAAATATTTGCTTCAGTTACCCTGCGTTTTTAATGAGACTGTTTAGTCACTGCTTGGCATCAGTTCATAGCATGCACTATGTCAAAGCTTTCAGGTTTTCAAAGCACAAAAACACACAAAGCAGTCTGAGCCAGCAAAAGTGAAATTGTTCCTGGTTGGCATAAAATCATGGAGAAGTTCTTTACCTCCCTTCCTTGGTCAGAGCAGAGAAAGAATTAACAGGAGAAAGTTACTCCTTTCGTTGCAATCCCTGTGCCATCTTGTGGGGGCCTGTTCACAGAAAATTCTCTGCAATTCAGATTCAGCTAAGGGAGGAAGCGCCCAACCAACTGCAATTTGCTCACGTTTAGAGTGAGGGTAGGAGTGGCTGAAGTGGCCGCAGCACACTGATGATCCCTAACTTATTATTATGTCACACTAGTAAAAACTTAAGTAATACTGTACCTCTGTGAATGGGTGGCCTCTTTTGTTGAAGGAGAGGATAAAAGACACTGTAATATATTTTTATTGGCTCTTTGTTTTCTTATAGGCCCTCAGATCAAACATTTTACTTTGCATGGCTCTGACTCATTACACAGTATATGTATTTTTGACAAGCAGGGCATCCATCATGCTCAAAGACAAAAGCCCTGAGAACACTTACTGACTTAAAACAACAGTCCAGCTCCCACCACCATCTCAAACCTTCTCACAGCGCACAAGGTAAAGCAAGTGACCTGCAGCTGCAATGTGAAGTCTTGCACTCAAAACTTTTTTTTTCCTTAAAAAAACCCACTCATTAATATTTTAGATCAATACCCATGCTCAAAGTATATTTCTTCTAAGTTTTGTCCTTCAGTAAACACCAGAATGGTTTTATAAAGGCAAATGGCAAAAATCACTGGAAGCTGTATAGCACGACAAAAGCACACCCCCACCTCTACACCCAACTATTCAAGGGGCAAAAGCTACATCAGCAGCCAGAAGGGTACCCTCCTTAATAATGCACATTTTCACCTTTTTTGTTCTACCGCCGCCTCCATGCTAATCTTTTTTAATCCCAGAGTAGTGAAAATTTTAGAGACAGCACTGAAATGGTCATTTATAACTGAATAAAAAACTAAAAGAGTGAACCCCAGTGCTGCAGGGCATCCTTCCTTCCACTGCTGCAGCACAAAATTGGATACTTTCTTGTTTATATAAACTACGTTTGAGCCTCTCAGAAAGTTGGTCTGAGGCCTTGCCCCTTCTCAGCAGCCAAAAACATTCCAACCCTGGACAGCACCTTTGTATTCTTACTGCTCATCCAAAACAGAACAGGAAGGAGAGAGGTATAGAAGAAAAAGAAAAGCAACACCCAGTCACAGTGCCATTTCTCTTTAGCCCTGGTCAATATATATGTCATGGTGCTACTCTCTGGAAGGACAAACAGGACAAAAATAATAAAAAATTAACAACCACAGAAGGAATGAGGAAAGCAAGTTACTGCAACAGGATGCTGAGCACCTCTTGGAGTTCCACAGCACCCACCAGAAAGCATCCAGCCCTGTCTGGAATAAGGCACTTGAAAAGAAGAGATTTCTCAAACTCAAAACAGATTTGGCCTTAGGATTCTCTTCTGAACACCCAGAACGAATGAAGTCACTGTATATAAATTCTTCCGGCCTTGTGAACGCCTTTTGAACTCTATACTGGTGCAAGGCTAAGTATCTGGAGCAAAGGCTTTGCCTCCCTCATCCTAAATTGCAGCTTCAAAATCAGTCCAAAAGACTCCCATCAAAAGATTTGAGCACCATTAAACTCCGAAGCTCCTCACCATGCAAGCAGGGTCACCCCTGCAAACACCTGGGCAGTGCCTGGGGGCAGAGGCTCTGGTCCCAGGCTGGGACCAGCAGCCCAGGTTGCACAGGAACAGAGTCTCTGGTCTGCAGCAAGCGAGCACCCACGTCTGTCAGCCTGTGCTCCCTCTGCAGAAGTGCTGAGTAGAAATACTAACATTGGGAGGGATTATTTCAATCATAGACTTCTTTAGAAAGAGAAAAGCTGGGACACAATTTGGCACTAGCAGGAGCTTGCACTGGTGCCATGAGAGAGTACTGTGAAGATGCACGCTGGTGCTAATGAGGAGAATTTATCGGGATTCTTCCAGTAAAGTGTTGGCCCAAGGCCTGTACCAGCACCTGCTCCCAGGTAGTACCTTCTGTCATGCTTCAACACCTAATTCCATTAATTATCAAAGCAAAAGCCATAACACCTTCCTTTTTTTTTTTAAGCTTCTCAATCTGTTTTAGTTTGCAGGCCATGATCCAGCCATTCTTTTTCCTTTCCCAAATACTAAAATAAAACTAGTGGCTAACAAAAAAAAAATGTATCTTAAACCCCCCTGAAAGATCCCCTCATATTGCTGGGGAATTATTTTTCTTATGCTTTATCCAGGAATCCCATTTTGGAAAAGGTGGGAGTAGATTTTGTTTTTCAAGAAAAATAAACTAACTTTTGTATGTAGTTTCTGTGACAAACAAACACGCAGCTCAAAGAGCCACCTCCAGCCTCAATTCCTCTGGAGCAATACTTGACAATATTCTTCCTCCACTGATTGAATGGGCTCATTCATCTGAACGGGCTGTGGATCAAGCAATATTTAAGAAGGAATTGCTAAAGGATCTTTCAAAGACAAAATGAGTGTGCAGGTAGAAAAGCAAACAAGACTCCTTTAGACACAGAGCTGGAGAAGGAAACTGGAGGCTCCACTGTGCCACGCGAGCTTACAGCAGCCACTGCAGACCTGGGGTACTTGTGAGAAGCTTCACTTTGTTCACTGCCACAAGTGCTGGGAAGAAACCTATCCTGACTTCCTCCTTCCTCATAGGGAAGACAATATTCCCAGCAACTGATGTGTTAGAAAGCCTGCAAGAATAAATAATAAATAAACTACTTGTATACAAATAAGCAAGTTGCCTGAAAGAACAGTTATGTCTAAAAATTCTATAAAGTGACCAAACTGCTAAAAGATGACAGAACTGCTAACAAAAATAAGAGGTTTTTCAGTAAAAAACAGCCACAATTTCAGGGGGCTAGAGTATACTAATTATAGTAAACATATTTTTTTTAAACCTATGGGCAATCAAGAAAATTTAGACCTGCAGTTATGCCCATGGATGAGGTTGAAATGGTAAAACCAAAATAGCATCAGGCCTGCAAAAAGATTACATAAAAAATAAGAAATGTTCTGCAAAGGGCCCATGTCCCTACTCTACTCAAGTTCTTTGAGCAGGTCAGTAAATTATTGTATAAAAACAACCCCATCAAACCCTGGGTGCTGTAGTTTAGACTTCCAAACTGACAAGATCCTAAGGAGAAAAGATGCACTAGAAAGTAACTGTGGGCTAAATGAAAGTACCACCATAGATCAAAAGGGAAAGAACCAAAAGAGAGGATAAAACGCACAGTTTTAATTATCTAAACAAGCATGTGTTGCATATCATTTCAGGTTAGTATTTTTCTTCAATATTCCATTTGCCAGTGGCACCATCAACACCACCCTGGCTGTAACAGAAGGAGCAGTTAGCCTACACCAGCCCATGGAGCAGTTCCTCCGCCTTCCTCTGCCCTCCCAGAACCACGCTCACAGGAAGGACAGACGCAGCGGTCTGCAGGTATCACACAGTATGGCCATTCCCATGTAGGTCAAGACACTTCAGTAGCCTCTCAAAGCTGTATTAGCACTAAACTCCTAAATCTCCTTCAATTTGTTTAATGGTATGCAATCGAAAAACAGGGAAAACAGCAGTCAGAGAGATTCTCATTAAATAAGATATAACTTGACCTGCAGGTGAGTTAGGCTTGGCCACATGGTTGGCTCTTAATCAGTGGAAACAGGATGTCAAATTCCTATCCTGTTGTATAAGCTTTTTTAATTTTAAGGCTGAACCAAATAAAGTCTTATGTTTTTTTTCACGTTATTAGCACTGCTAAAAAGCAAAGGCAAAGACCTTTGGAACGTATTTTTTTATAATTGCATGAAATAAAAGTAATGTGTAGACAATCCTAAAAATTCCAGAGAAAAATCAAAAGCAAACACAATAAAGTACAGAAAACATTTTGCACTAATTTATAAATCTAGGCTTAGATTTCTAATCAGTTTAGAGGTAATCGCAGCATTGTTAACTTCCAAAGCCAGCTCTTACAAACACTCGCTTGTGTGTAGCCTCCAGAGGATCTCAGCCTTATACACTGTAAGGAACTAAAGCAGAACTCCTTTAGGCAAACAGAAGTACTTCATCTTGAGGCTGATGCCAAAGAAATTCCAGCATATAAATCCATAAAAGAGGAGTTAAGATCTCCCAGGGCAGACAAACAATACAACTGCTGCTTACTTATCATTCATTACTCATACTGCAATAGAGCCCAAGGACTCAATCATATGCCAGAGCTCATTCTACTAGATGCTGTACAAACACATCAGATAGAGCCTCTAGCCTGAGGAGTTCACAATCTGATCATTAGTTAGTAAAATCACTCAGCCAGAGATACTGCTGTACAATCTTCCTTGACCATGAACTCACTTTTTATCTCAGTCTAAAAGCACTACCCATGTAACAACTAAAATGAGGGACTTCTGGGTTGCAATTTGGAAAAATAAAATCAAGAGAAAATTAAAGCCTTGCCAAGTCACCCATAAACACAAATGTACACCTCTAAGCACACAAGAAGCATCACCTCAAAAAGCACTTTTATAGACTAGTCCTTGAAAAATCCTATTCTCTAACTGTCCTTGGGCTACTTGCTTTTTTTGAAATGCAAATAAATTAGCATCAATCAGCATGATAAAGAGCAGGAGACAGTAGACTTTACTCAGGCCTCTAATTCTTGATGACATTCTTAAAGAATGATATATCACATGGCTGTAATTCTTCTGAAGACTCTGCTCACATTAAATCATTCAGCAATCCCATTTTTTGCAATGCTGCTGCATTTCCAGTAACGCAGACTCATGAGCACAATAAATTCACTTAAATCCACCCATTTGTTAGACCTACCCACTACTATATAAGCAAATTTATTTGAACTTTTTTGAAAAAAATTTTCTCACCAGATAACTCATCTCTTCAGCTTAAAAAATTATTTTCATCCCTCATCCAATAGATCCCTTTTTATCTTTACATTGAAGAGTTTATTCCACTGTTTTTCCATGCGAGGAGATTTAAATAGCAACCACATTTCCCAAAGTTTTGATCTGTTTTGAAATGAATCTCCATAGCTGCCAGTTCATGAAGAGGAAAAAAAAAAAGGCTGCCCATGCAAATATTCAAAAAAAGTGTATGCACTCTGTAGTATTCAAAGATGACAAAGCTTGAGGTCTCCCCTCAATAAAAGCTGAGACAGAAATGTTCAGATTTTTTTCTTTCAGCAACTGTCAAATCCCTGTTTTGTTATTTTTCAGGTGGGGTGTATTGCACATTCGATACACTCAATTTTTCTCCCTCCTCTCTGTCTACGCTCCTTAGCATTTCTGTTCTTTTTCCAGTCTCCATTTTCTCCAGCCTCACTTTTGCATTTTCATTTTCCCACAGATTCCTTCCCGTCTTTCAGAATACTTTGCCTATTTGGGTTTGTTTCCTTTTTATAACCATAGAGTTCCTCTACACTGTCTCTGCCCTCACTGGCAAGCTTTTCTCTCCATTTATACCCACATTTTTACCTGGCCGACCTGGCACAGGAGCCCTGGGAGATCCAAGCATCTTCCAAAGGGAAGAGATAACAGTGTTTTGGTGTCTGACCTGACAAGCTTGAGAGTGTCCCTCTCCAGACATGAGCTGGCTATGCCTGAAGTGCTGGCTTCCCATTTTCACAGCAGGCCAGTTTTCCCTTGCACTGGTCAGCCTCCTGCAAAGCTGAAATCTGTATCTTTTAGGGTTGTATAGACTGAAAAACCTCAAATATTTTCTGTGGGCTGGAGCCCTCAGTAAGGGCTCTATTTACCTGAAATGTGATGCCATGGGCTTCCACAACCCAGCATGTAGGCAGACTGCACTTGATAGATGTCTGTTTATCATAACTGCAGAAGTCAGCTCTGCTTTTCCAACCTCTTTCTCCCTCGAGATTAGGAAGGTAAAGGTCACATTTTAAAAAGACAGGCCTTTGAAACTCATTTTTAAGTGCTAGCAACTAAACTCTGTGTGAAAATATCCCATCTTTTTCCATAGAATTAGGCTGCACTAAATCAACATATCCTTTAAAGGGCTAGTACATTACTGACAATGCTGTAAGAACTATTTAGTTACATTGATAGAGGGTAAGAAAGAAAAACCCTCTGCTACGGAGAAAGGAAGCCCCAAAATACAGAACTGCAAATTCCAAGATGGGAATGCAGTCAGATCATATTCTAACCAAAATTCTTACACTAATTAGAGATTGATTTTTACAAGGCTTCAAATCCTCTGTCCATCAGCGCTAGGTTACAGAACTACTAGTTTTACCACTCTTACTCTTCAGACACAGATTTATTTTTCGCTCAAATCAGTACAAAGAATCTGTTGCACTCCAGTCACTACTACACCCTTCAGACACAGTCATACCCTCTTTTAGAGACACAAAAGTCCTTACCAACACCCTTTTTCATCTCAGCACAGCCAGTACTTTGGCGTGGCACAGAGTCAAAGTCATCCTCAGCCTCAGGGGATGGAGTGGAACTTGCACTTTCCCCACTCTGTGCCTAACAGGAAGATCCAGTTTATTTTCTCCATCTATGCTGCACCTTTTACTAACACAAAGTGTGTTTCTTCTTAACATTTAAAACATGCTTCCAGCTCTCCTTTACTCTCTACTTATTCCAAAGTCTTGAAGGGTTAAAATGCTACTGTTAGGCAAGAGGCAAATTTTTAGTTTCTTAAGAGCATATTTGTGCAGCTAAAATGCCATCCTAATCTGCCATCGCTCTTTGTTCTGCTGTACCTCTCCGGACCTTCCAGGCAAGGAAAACACAGCCAACAACTCTATCCTCCTGACTACCCCTAGGGCGCTGGCAAAGAGCAGCTGAGAAGAAAGACGTTTTACATATTTATGATTAAAAGATAACCGATAACCAGGATCCAGATGTTGGTCTCTGCTGGCCAGTGCACAGTGCAATTATTATTCCATTTATAGAAAGAGATGTTGTCCTGCCTTTTCCAGCCAACCAAAAGGTCTTCCATAAAATGCTCAAATACTCTGAAGAGAGGCATTGAAAACAAGGAATGAAAACGGAACAAATCATATTTGCTCCACAATTATTGCATTATATAAATTTAACGTGGCCTCAATGCTATAGCATCATCCATTCCCACAAAGTCCAAGGCTCACTCTGTCAGGGTGAGCTCGGATTTCCCTCTGCATCTTGGCACCGGCTCCCACACGGGTGCCTATGGACAGCACTGCAGCACTCCAGTGAAAAGCAAAATGTGGGCTAGAAGAGAGGTGAGATCAGCCTCATGACACTCACAGCGCAGGGCAGCTTCTCATGAGGTCAATGGGAACAGGCAGAAATTGTTTAAGCCAAATGAAGTCTGATAGTGTTAATAAAGCTCTTCTCTCTCTGAGCTTGATCTTGGAAAAACTTCTGAATTTGTTTTAAAAAAATCAAATAGTATTCTACTTCCCTGCATTCCTGGCAAAAAGCAATCCAGACAAATCGTAGGGTCTCTTTTGGGGCTTTCGGCTGGTTAGACTTTGGGCTGGGGGAAAGGGATGGAATAAAAATAAGTAGGGCAGAAAGGCAGAAGGTTTTCCAAATACTGAATGTATTAAAATGATAGTTACCATGCTGAGCAATAGTCCACAGCTTCAACAAACATATTAAGACAATTTTAATCATTCAACATCTGGCATCTGACTATATTATTTTAATGACTTTTCTTAATAAATTGTCAGCCTAATAAATCCAGTCACTGTTTATACCAGTAAGCGATACGTTTTGGCAAAAAGCGTCCACAATTCCATAAAGGAAAAACAGGTTAGAAAGGTTAGAAATACTTGGAAAAGATATGACAATCCCCACAAATGAAAGTCTGGGAAATGTATAACTTTACACTGAATGCTCTGATACTGCACACCAGCACATTATTACTTTTTTTTTGCAGCCGTGGACAGGAAAATGTATAAACTGTTAATCCATTATATACAGCCATTTCCTTTGGGTATTTCTAAACAATGGAAAAACAGAACTTACTGAGGTTCAAAAATAACTTTCTGTCTACCAACTCTTCAGTTTACTTTTAAAATATGCTTCTTGCAGCCTTAGAATCACTATGTATGTAGTGGTCATTTGTTTACTAATTGCCATAAAAATGAATAAAGATTAAGTTATGTGTTTCCTATTAACACCACATTTTTATAATTATACTGTGCATTTCATTCTCAAGCATTAGTGGAACTTGACACAAATGTGATGTCTTTCCATTCTTTTGCAATTCTCCCGTTTCTGTGAACAGCTTCTTATTTCCTGACATGTACAACATGCAGTATTCTGCCTTGATTAAATAAGCTGATTTTAATTCTCTCCTCCCATTGTAAATGCTACTTGTTCTCATATAACACCAACATAATTTATATGATAGAAAAAATATTTACAGTCAGATAATTAAAACAAACAAACAAAACTAATAAAGAGAGCTACCCATCAAGAAGTAGTTCCTTCTCAAAGCATTTATTTATTCCACAAAGCCTCGAATCAGATTTGATTCTTAAGGACAGCACAGATCCACCAAACTCAATTATCAAGTTCCTCATCCCAAACTAGTACAGATTTTAACAGAGAACATTTCCAGGGGTTTAGCATGGCCTAAATACATATTTCTTATGGTACCACCCATAGAAACAATGGCACTATTTTGGCTGAAGGTTTCACACACAACCAAACACAAACACACATTACCCGGGGCAGACCCGAGTGACAAACTGAAGTCAGTGCTTGAAGTCTGATGAAATAACAATAAAACAAAAAAACCCAGAGCTTGCTAGTGTACTGTGTCAAGAAACATTTACAGCAAGTGTCTCTACAAACCCCACCACAAAATAAATTCCTATAAAATTACGTCTGCTTTGGCCTCCGTTAATTTAATGCAATTTCAGTTTAACCTCCCTGTCTGCAGCTTTGTCAGCTCTATCAGGCTTTCACACAGGGCCGGAAACTAGGTTGACGTGGATGAGCTGCACAGGAGCAACACCGGGAAAACCCTCGCTGCCAACCCATCATCACTTCCATTGTCTCTATGTGCTTCCCACATGCACATGGCATGAGCAAAATTCTCTTAGTTCAGAGAAAACCTTAAACCAAGATTATATAGAAAGATTATACAAAGAAAAGCACAGATGTCACCCTTCCATTGTTTTAATTTTAAAAGAATAAAAGGAATAAAAAGCACAAAAGGACAAAAATTATTACCCACATCACAGTTGTCTAGTGGAGCAGAAGCTTCTGGTACTGCAAAAATATCTCAGAAATTACAGTTTAAGAAATAAAGCTCACTTGTTAACTCATTTCCTAAAGGCAGTATTTTCTGAACATCTCCCTTTCCCCCTTTATGCTAACACCACATTATAGAACTACTTTATTATTGTTTTTATTTTAGACTTAGAAAGTGATGTTCTGGACAGAATGCAGACAGTATTAGCTAATTTAATGGCAAACTGTTCCAAGAATAATTATTTCATTTCAGACATTTTGCAAATTCACTGCTCTGTTGTTGTCTGCATTTGAAGAATTACAATTTTAAAAATTATTTTTTAGTTTCACACTATTCATATGGGAAATATTATGTAATATCCCTTATTTTAAAAATCTGGATTTTTTTTTTAAGTCAGAAAACTCATCCAGATATCCAAGCCATTGTTTATTATTTTAATGCTGTATTACTGAATAGCTCTAAAGTCTCTACAATAAATAGAATGGTTCAAAACATCAGAAGGAAAAATTTAATAATTTAAAAATAGATGCCGTAAGTAGCACTGCAATTAAAAATTATAGTTCAGTTGTCTACACAAGACTTCTAAGGTAGTTAAAGAATATCACAAACTACTATAAATCTCAGAGTTTTGTATATTAAGATGTTACATTGCCATGCTCGAAAAATGCTCTGTTAATATTAAAAAGAGGGAAATAAATATCTGGGATTTTGTTACAAAGCAGCAGCAAATCTTACATTACATACACAACTGGATAGCTGCAATGTTTATAGAAAGCCAGTCATTTAAACTTCCACTGAAAGTTCTTAAATCTTTGTTGCTGACAGTTCAGAAGACAAGTAAGAAAAGGTTTGTGCCAAAATACACTTTTTTAAGAAAGGAAGACATTCAGCTGGTCCAATTTTTGCTAAAACACTGCCTGAGTTTGTGTAGAAATATTTACAATTGTACAACAGAGAACACACAACAAAAGGTGGCGGTGATTATAGAAACACCCAGACTATTAAATCAGAAATGGTCCTCTCGGCCAGGTAGCATTAGCTTCTGTTTATGATTTCATGCTCCTTAAACAACATTCCTTCTTCCAAAGGGAAAACAACACTGGGTTTAAGGATATACCTTGAATACAGAGAACTGAAAAAACTCAGTTGTCTCAGGGTTCCACTAAATTGCAAAAAGTTCAATAATTTGTTCTCTCCCAAAGACTTACTCTTTAAACGTCAATGTTGCTGCACAGATTGAAATCACCTTAAAGCCTCTATTGCTTTACCTGCAGAGATAGCTACTGTTTCTCAGGCGTAGCTTCTCTTTTACTTAAAAATGTAAGAAGTAGTTTTGTTACAATACCAGCCCAACTTTCCCAGTTGCCGGCCGCCTCCTTTGTGGCCCACAGCACTTCATCCCACAGCGGACTCAGCCTGGGCACTCAAATGGGCTCATTCCTGAACCTGTGCCCAGGTACCTACGGGGTTTGCTCACCGGAGGAAGGCTCTGAGCACCGTACAGCATGACAAGGCCATTCCCGCACTTCCACACTCTAACTCAGAGCTAACAACCGCAGGACTGGGGCAGCCACACAGGTGCCAGGGGAGAAAAACAGCACCCCCAGCTCCGGCTCCCCACGCGCTCCCTCCCGGACACCTCCCGCAGCCCATTCCTCCTGCCCTCCTCACTCCCCTGACCCACGCCTGATGCTGGTTTTCTGAAGGTTATCCGAATATGTGGATTGTCTAGAGATTTTTTTCACAAATAATCCGTATTTTTAAACTGCAGATTATCTGCAGTGCAGCTTATATGCATGAAGACTGACATACTGATGTTTAAAATCCCTTTCTCAAGAAGATGCATTAGCAAACAAATGTATATTCATAAGGGAATGATGATCATTCTTATTTTAGACATAAGACCGGTATTTTATCAAAAATAGTTTCATTTAAACCTTACTAATGCTGAATGATTGTGAAAAAAATTACTTGTTTTGTAGCATAAGAGATTTACATCCTTATAAAACTATTTTGCTTTAAATCTCAAAACCTGGCATAGAATAAATTTCTACTCTGCTTGGTTAGAAAAAATATCAGCTTACCATTTCTTATTCTAGGTACAACAATTTCAACACAAAATTTGGTTTATATTAAGAGCAAGAGTTGAATTACTTTAAGACAAGAAAAGGGACACATTTCACAGCCTCGGATAATCTTTTCTCCTATGAGCTAACTTTTTTCTTAAACAGGTTTCTTTTATTAAACAGCACACTGACATTTTGCATCTCCTCTTTGTGTTAGTAAGAACTTGACCAAGCTGGATACACTTACAAATTGCTTTATTTTTCTTAGTAACATTTCTTTAAAGTGATATTTTGTCATGGCATGCTCTTAAAAAGTCAGCTTATTATCTAGAAAATATGCCATATTTGCAAACTCTTTTGCTCCACTTGCTTTATGGAAAGGAAAAGAGCCCTATTTTCCACAAACGGCTGTGGTTTTCATGTCACTGAAGGGCACATAGCTTGGCTGTACACCCTACCCACTGAGTCATCAGAAACTGGACTTGGCTGCAGAATGCCATTTTTCATTAGATGCACATGTGATTGACACAGACTGACAATCTTGGGTAGAGGGCTCATGCTAATCACCCACGTACACAAACAAAAGCACCCAACCCACACAAATTTATCCAGTTTGCATGGGCCAGAAAATAGCTTTTCATGTCCAAATGTTGATTTTTTGGACTACTAACTATTCCTTCTTTCTTTTATTTCCAAATGGCTCAAGAGTCATGTTTATGTCCCCAACTAGAAACACCAAGGAAGCTTTCATTTAACAAAACCACCTTCTTTTAATACCTAGATTCTACCACCATTTGATGAAGGAGGGCTTGCTCACCTGGGCAGCTAAGACACCAGATACCTTCTTCCACTGTGCTGCAGATGACCCTAATTCTGACAAAAGAGCAGAATGTCTACTGCATCTCATTAGCAGCGTGTATATGCCTAAAGTTACCAAAGACTGTACAGCAAAGTCTTCAAAATTTATCTGTTGTTCATTTCCTTAAATTCGCTGTATTTGAAGAATAGTGAAAGCATCAGTCTGCCAGCTGAAAGGTTTATGCTGCATCAAAAGAGCCAAGATATTAATTCAGAGCATTTGTACACTGATATGGATCACCAAAAGTAGCACTTTGCTGACATTTTATCCAGGATATTTTATCTCCTAAATCAGCACTGGGTAATGATGTTTTAATTTAGTAAGTGAATACAAAAATTAGGTGATCTTGAATAAAGATACATATCACCATGCACATTAAAAAGTAAGACAATTTTTCAATACAGTAAGTTGTGGGAGCCTGCAGAGCTTCTCCAGAATAACTGTATAATGATTTAGGATGTGAGTAAGAGGTATCTACCCTTGCAGCTACTGAAAAATCTTTCAAGTAGTGTTCATTTTCCAAGGGAAGGGTATCAGTAAATTGAGTGTCATGAAGGGACAGTTTGCACAGAAGCATGAAGCAGTCTGAGCCAGAAAGTTTCACTGAACTCTCAAGCTTTAGTTAAACTATGCCAGAAATATATGGGAATAAACAAACAGATTAGGAAAAGAAGGCAGAAGAAACTAGTAATCTTCACCGTGAGGAATGGGGCAAATGTAAACTGAAAGGGCCTCTGTGTGTAACAGAGACTATAAAAGGAAGACTGTTTAGTGCTATATCTGTTTTGTGTAGGCTTCTTAAGAAAAAAATCACCCTAGCCATTCAAAAACTTTACACCTGGCACATGAACACATTTGGTCCAAGGAAGAGAGAGAAACAAAACTCCTAAACCCTCCCCAGAGCTTGGAAACTAGGGCCTTTTGAGTTAGTAACTTTGCAGGAAAACCGAGCAATGCTAGAAAGATCATGGTAAATGCCGTTCCTCTGCCAGACTCTCAGCAATGGCCATGCTGAGTCTCAGGAACCCAGCCTTCTCCATGGGTAAGAGATTGCTGTGGCAGCACAGTCGCCTCCTTTCACAGCTTGAGCCCAGGAACCACAAGGGCCCCACAGAGGGGGAAACCTCAAACTGGCAGTGTCTAATTTGGTTTTGTTTATGTTCCTGTGTTCCCTATTGATCTGCGTAGGGCTTAGAATCAACAGCAAAGCCCAGCAACCTCCCCAGTACAAACTGCAGAGGCAAATAATCTCAGAATGATGCTTCCTGCTCCAAATCAGAAAAGACAGCCGGATCCAGCGGCTGGCAGTTGGGAAGTGGCCCCAAAGTCCGCATGGTACAAAGCTCCTCACACACAAACCAGAGTCTGTTTCAATTTATCTCAGTGCTACAAGCTGGGCTTTCTGTCGGACATGGCAGTCTTTGCAATAAAGCAGAACAAGCAGTGTCCGTGGAGGTAGGATGTAAGCCCTGTAACGAGGGGAAACAGGTTCTCAGTAGAACAAATGTAATGGGAAGGAGAAAGAGCAGAAGAAAAACAATGTCAGAAAGAATCCATTGGGAACAGTTTAACCCTCAAGTGACTATTACCAGAATCTCTAATTAACATACACCGACTTCAAAACAAGACATGGGTGTCTATCCTTTAACGAGGATAGAGACTGAATAGTTTGGACACTCCACATGATAAAATACTTGACAGTCACCAAAGCATGCCCCACTGGAGAAGTCTTCACAAGCTTCTTAGGAGACTACAAAGTGCACAGCATCTGCACAGTACGACACAGTCCTGCTCTCACCACAAATTCACAACATCTAATTTTTTCCACACATCTCAGACTCTTAACTGTTCTCCATAAATTACAATACAGAAGTCACAGCACATCCAGCTGTTAGAAAAGCCCCTTTGCATTTGGTTAAAGGGGAAACAAATCAGTTAGGAAAGGCAAACCAAAAGATACTACCTACCGATTTTCCATAAAATACTCATGGGACGACCCCACATTCATGACCAGGCAGCATGTCCACCAGAAGATGCACTATGTTTTGGAAGTTCTTTCTTTTCTAACCTTGGATGCTGCAGATTTCAATGCTGTCAGCATAATTTGCAGGATACAGGTGCTGGTTATTCTGTAAAACAAGAGCCTCTCATACTCAGGGCTCCACCTCTGTGTTTCAGCCTACAGAGGAACCAGACTAAGAAATCTTTCTACTGGTACAGACCACACTGCCTTTATGTAGCCCCTGAAGGCTGTATTCCTTCTCCTGTCATACATACAGAAATTCATTCATCACTGAGCAAAACACTAGCATCAAATAACATGCTTCTCAAGCATGTGGTATGTGCATTTCCAGCTGTAGTGCACCAAGGTATGACCATCATTTAACAGACCAATGTCCAGTTTTTCCACGTGAACCAGGATATTTCCTGCCATGGAATAATAAACGGACTTTGGCCCCTTCAGAAAAGAGAGCAATAAAATACCAAAACAATTTAACTAGTCCATGGTTTGCTGCCTGTGGATGTCTGAGATCCATGAAACTAGCTGAAAGGCAGCGTGCCCTGTGATGGGCGCATGATGCTGCAGCCTTGCTCCAGGTCAAGGCCCAGTACCAGCCTGAGGCTGTATACAGAGCTTCTGAAAGAAATTCTGCTCCTCTGGTTCCAAGTTGTACATTCAGGATTCAGAGGTGCTGATTTATAATATTGTAATCTTTCCTATTGGTTCTTTTTCTATTCAAGTTTGTTCTCAATGCTGACAGCAATTTATTTTCAACAGCAGTGGTAATGTTGGACAGCCTGCACGGGCATTGCTCTTGCATGGGTTGGCATGATCAATTTCCTTGCTTTCAGCACCACCAGGAACAAGTGCCGCGGTTAAAACAGCCAGGAGAAACCTCTGTCAGCAGCTGGAAAAACCCACCACGCACAACTGCTCTCAAATAAAAGATCAAAGTAACTGTCAAAGAGGGACTGCATCACTTTAGTGCAGCAACAGCCTTTTCCACAATTGGTAAGTCTCTTCCACATCTCCAAAAGACACTATCTCAAATAATGAATTTTATTTTACTATAAAATAATTGCCTTGTTCCTATCTAAAAGTTAGGAGTGAAAGGAAAGAAGATAACAGATTCTTGTTAGTAAGAGTGACACACCCAAGATTTTGGAATTACATTCCTACTTCAAAGGGGCATTTGTATGTTGATAACAATCTCTGTTAACAGCAACAAAATGACAAACAGCAGGAGGCTGGCAAGACAGATAATTCTGGTGACAGACTGCAAAGTAAACAAATAAAAATTAAGCAGCTACATTTTGAAAAGAAAAGATGAATCTTTGGTTTAAAGAAAAATAAAGTTGTCACCTCTATGAAGGATTAATCATAACAGAAATTGTATGAAGTAATTTAAGTAAGGAAATAATAGAAAAGAGAGGACATACAAGAATGGAGCACATCAGCATGAAAAAAGAGCTTTAAAATTCTATGAGAAAAAAGTTCTGGTTGATAATATATGGTTTAACTTCAGAGATTCAAATATTGCCACTAAAACCAAGAGAGAAGAAGAAATATGTCCTGTAATACAGAACACTTTTGTTGCAACAGTCAGTAATACATAGCAAGTTGCATAATCAATGCTTCCAAAGTAAGATCTCTTCTCCTCCACCTAGGCAAGGGAACGCACAAAGGCTGATGCTGGTAAAACAAGCACCCAGTTGTTTCAGTAGTGTTTGGTTCAAGCTAAGTCACCAATAAAAAAGAATACTTTCCTATACATCTGTTGTCTAGGTGACGTTTCTCTGAGACCTGATCTGCTAACTTTGCAGACAAAAACAAGCTTTTACTACTGTTAGCTCTGCAAAACCAATATAACCATGGCTGAGCAAGCTGGAATTTTTATTACTGGCAATGAAGTAAGATTCAGACAGAAAACAGCTTGATTGTCAAACCCAAATGTGAGAGTTTGAAATATTGGCTGTTAGAAAAATCACCTTTTGACTTGTAAGCTAAGCAAAGTTTTATCTGAAAGTGATTGAGAGAAAACAAGTGCAGAACCTCCTGCTGTTGTTTTCACAGTCACTTCTGGAAACAATTCTGCTGTAGGATAGCAACACTCTGCCCTCTTCCCTTTCTGCCAGCCTGCGTATGGCACTCGCACGTGCAACTGGAAGAGCAAGCTAAAGAGTACTACAAAGCTCCAAGTATCACTCAGGTAAGTCAAAATCATATGGGAACAATCAAAGGGATAAGAGACATGGAAGAAAATGTATGCTCCTTCCTGGACAGCTGAAGCTCTGTCCTGCTACACTCTGGGCTCTGCCACTGCCTCACTGTGAGACAGTTTTTCTCATCTTAGCAAGATGAAAAAGTGCAAGCAAAGAAAAACCCCTTACAGACTTGCTGACCTCTCTATGGGATTCCTGCCAATTGGGTTCCCCAGTCCTTGGGATTTAGTCTGTTCCCAGCAGGAACTGTACTGGCAGTCCCTATTGCACTGCTGGGGACCTCCTGTCCCACTTCCTCCAGAATCCCATGCTCTGCCACGGCCACAGAGCCCCTGACTGGGCTGCACTGAACAAAAAGGGTGACTCTGGGCTCCTTCATCTTCTTAAAGATTTGATCTCCTCAGCTTTTTGCGAAAGGATCTACATAGCAGGATGCAGGGTGGTTAGTATCAGAGCCAGCTCTGACTCAGTTTGCTCAGGGTCTGGAAACACTATAGCTGTATCGCCACAGCCCTCTTCACACATCAGTCCTGATGTTTACACAGCTCTCCTACTGCTGCCACCCAGGCTGCCCCCCTCATTCTAAACTAATTCACGTTCCTTTGCGTACTATTACTCTACCTCTGCCCTTCAGATAACACCAAGAGATTTCTTTACTGGTTCAGATGAGGAATGATCAAATTGGAAAAAGTTGATCCCCTGAACAAGATCCTCTACAGCTGGATGCGAGACACAAGTCTCTCCTGCCTCCCTGCAAACAAAAGAATACTGCCCCGTGGCCCTTAAGACTTCTGCCTACATCCTGGGAAACAGTTATTTAATCTCTGTGCAGCACCAGACTGAGTCAAGAATATTAATTACATGACAGTCTTTTACATATCAAACTTAATCCCAATTTAATAATTTAAAACCTAAATAACTAACATTTTTTCCCCAGGGCATTAGGCCATTCTAAGGTCAGTACTGTTCCAGAAGGAGCTGCCAGCCACTGTCCCCGTCCTTTGGGGACTGCTTTCTCAGAATATATGTTGACATTGCCCATTTAGACAGGAAAGAACACTTTTATGAGAAGCTGAAGTCCCAACTCAGACCATATTGCTTGAGACCACACTTTTGGCTATCTTTCTGTCAGGACCTATTTCAGGTGATTCCAGTATCGTGCTTAGGGTCCAAGCTCTTACCAAAGAAACCCCAAGTATTTTAATTATTTTCTAACTATTCACAGAATCATTAAGGTTGGAAAA
>NW_010118154.1:0-12954 GCF_000699245.1 Pterocles gutturalis
GCCGGGCTCAGGGCCACCGAGGCCCCGGGCCCGGCATGTCGCTCCTCCTGGCGACACGTGCGGCTGTGGGGGAAGGGAAGGCACATGGCGTCTGCTGGAACACTCGGCGCTAAGCCCGGCCCCTTGCATAAGCTGTTGACTGTAATAGATGGGGAAGGCTGCGCTGCTGCGGCTCCTGTGTGAGCTGTGGGGTTGGCTGCCTCGCTTTATATAATGCTGGCAGCCCTGGGCTGTCTGCTTTGCTGTTAACTGCTTCCTCTCCCTGCAGAACAGACGGTTAAAAATGGCATCTTAGCTTTCCCAGAGGGCTTCTCAAAGCTCTCAGACCCCAGAAAAATAAGATCTGAGTGGCCCTAGCAGGCTGTGGATGCTTAGTGAAGTAGGGGAATGGGGAACCATGGCTGCCTTTTCTGTAGCGTGATCTGACACAGGTTAATAGCATGAGACAGGTCTGCTAGAGGCCCTATGGCATGAGGGAGGATGGTGATTTCTCTGATTGTGGGGAAAGAGCTGTGAAGCAAACTGGGATTTGTCTTATTTGAGATGGGTGGAGGAGGGGTCACTAACTGGCTGTGACTTTCTGTGTCAGGCGAGGAAGAAGTAAGGTCAGAAGCAGGCTAGAATATCTCAGGGTGTCAGGGGAACAGATGCAGGTCTGGGATTTGCCATTTTAGGGAGACAGGGAGTAATCAGGTTGAGGTCTTGTACAGGGTTCTAATGGGAGCTCTGGGAAAGAGATGTGATGCTAGGCCTGATTGAGTTGGCGCTGTTTTGTTGGTTTTCCCATGGAGATGAATTAGTACATGGGGATTTGTTTTCTAGGGTGGTTTGAGTTTTTGCTTGCTTGTTTGTTTCATGGAGATGAAATAGTACATGGGGATTTGTTTTCTAGTGTGGTTTGAGTTTTTGCTTGCTTGTTTGTTTTTTTAAATATCCCTTTGAGGGATGCATCAAGTAGAAGCTAGGTCTGTAAGGATTTATGTATCCAAAGCGAAAGATTATCCTCAGCAGATAGCAGGATGCAGTTTGGCTGTCATTTCCTTGTGTCTTCTGTGGTAGCAAGGCTGTGTTGTTTCACCTTGCTTATTTTGTCTCCAGAATTATTGAACTGAATGGCCACAAGCCACCCCTCACCTACAAGCGCTTCCAGGCCATCATTAGCCGTATGGAGCTGCCAAAGAAGCCAGTGAGCACTGTAATAAGCCAGCAGATGGAAATGTGTAAAGTGGACATCCAGGAGAACCACGACGATGTGTACGGGGTCCCATCCCTGGAAGAGCTGGGTATGTGTTGACAGTGAAGACAAGGGTTAACTGCCAGCTGAAACTGATCTGGTGAAGCTCTTTCTGATGGCCAGAGTGTGCCCAGGACAACTCCAGTGTTCTCTGATCTGGGCTGCCTCTAGCTGTTAGAAGCAGCCTAATGGTATCAGCGAGTGCTGGACCTCATGAAAACACACTGCTGTCCCTCGCACTACTGTTGATGCACAGCATCCCCTTTAGCATTGCTCTGCAATGCCCTGCATCTGTCCTTATGTTCTTTGCTGTACTGAGCATGTAACCACCCTATCAGTGTCTCATGTCCTCGCCAGCTGCTTTCCTCCTCCTGCCATCTATGACACGTTGTGTAACAGACCTGAAGAGGTGTACTAACTCTGTACCAGGCTCAGATCATTTCATTCACTTGTTGCCAAGCAGCACCACTTTGAGAGCTTAGCAAGACAAAAGATGTTACAGAAATTTCTTTCACTCCTCCCGCTATGCCTTATGGTCCTGTATTTTTGTTGGAGAAGGAGCATGAATAGAGAGCGAGGAATGCAAGGCGTGAATCTAAATGCAAGGGAGAAAAACGATTAATGCAGAAAACTGCCTTCTTGTGTATGACTGGAGGCTCAACACCAGCTTTAGAGGAGTATCACCTTGTACCTTAAGGCACAGTTTCAGCAGTCATGTAAAAGCAGAGGGCTTCACAACAGGAGTATCCTGAGGGTTGCAGTCTGTCTGAGGTAGATCTGTTTCCTTTATTGTCTGGCCTAATGTGAGACTGCCTGCAACCTTACACTGCTTTGCTTGCTGCCAGGGGAGGCTCCTCTGTCAGCCCAGAATAGTGCAGGTCAGCTGCATTATTGCTTCTCCTTTTGCATCAGCTCTTCAGCACTAATCCACTGCTTTCCTCAGCACCAGCTTTCAGAAGAATAGGAGCCTCACCAGGAGCAGCCAGGCTATTTAGTGAGCCACTGGCGTCCATGGCAAAGTATTTTGTAAGGCAGAGCTGTGGAGCAGACGTTCCTTTCCCAGCTGCTCTGGCCTTTGGAGCAGAACCCTGTGGGTGGTGCTGACACACAAGAGAGTGCTGGCGTAGGAGCAATGGAAAAAGGCCCCAGAAGGCTGCCTGAAGCATTGCAGGGAAAGGCCCTCGTAGTGCAACGTCGTGAGCAGGCTCTTCTCGTGTTCCATGTGATTTGCCTGCTGTAGAAGGACTAGGGTAGCAAGTAAGCCATGTTAGGCAACTGCAGTATGTAGTCTTGCTGTTATTAATGCTTAATTGCATCTATACCCTTTGTGTAGGTGTGGCTTCAAATCTTAACAAGTTCTTTCCTGCAGGCTTTCCTACGGATGGTCTTGCCCCTGCAGTTTGGCAAGGCGGGGAGACGGAAGCCTTGGCACGGCTGGATAAACACTTGGAAAGAAAGGTAACGCCTGTTATTTAATTCCTGCACACTGTGCTTACGAATTACAAATGTTGAGCATTGGCCATTGCTGTGTTTCCCTGCTCTTCCTAGCAGTGGCCGCAGCATTCATCTCTGGAAGGGGCATCTAGAGTTGGAGTACTCCTGTGGTCTTGGCTTGTTTGTGGAGCAGGGAGCTCCTGGGCTTCCTCATGCCCAAAGAAGTAGAGCTGTATGTTAATTATGCTGCTGTTCGAAGGAAGCACATAAGATTCTTTTCCTTGTTTCTACTCCTTAGTTTCCTTTAGAGGAGTGTAAACTTGGAAACTCTCCTGTAAGTTGCTCTGTCCCTGCTGCAGACTGCACACCATCTGGTTTTGTCTTTAGCTGAGGTATTAGTGTGAGTACATGCTCATAAAAGAATGCCTTCCCCATGTACATCAGGCTGTTAATATGTTGTCTCACTGGCTGGCATTCCTTGAGCCGCTTGCTGAAATACCCAATTTTTTTCTATGAGGCACATATTCTTGATTATAGTGTACAAGGCAAGCAATTTCAAAGTAATGAAAGATGACCCAGCTGCAGAGGCATGACTCAATTTTAACCAGTTTGTATCTTTTCAATGCTGGGTAGCTTGGTGGCAGTTGTAGAGATGAAAGCATAAATTCTTGTGCTGAAGGGGGAATAAACTGTCAATGTGATGCTCCACAAAAAGGTCTGAATTTCCCTAATTTTCTTGTTCAGCATGTGAAATGAGATAGACGTACCTGGATATAAACAATTGTGTTAGCTTGTGTCCCTAGGAGCTCTCAGGGTTATTAGCTCCTGCATGCAAAGCAGACTTAGTCCTTTTCTTAGCCAAAATGATTAACTGGTTTAAATCGTGGAGCAAAGGTTTTACATTTCTTGAATGGGGTGTGGGGATTGGGACTGCCCACTTGAGATCTCTCCCAGCAGTGGTTGGAGGTATATAGAAGAGATTCTGCTGTCAGACCTGAACGGCTTCCCCACCTGCACAGAGTCCTGCCCTTATCAGTATTGTACAAATTTTGGGTTTTTTTTGGCTCATTTCTCCTGACTCTCTCTAGGCATGGGTTGCAAATTACGAAAGACCAAGAATGAATGCCAATTCATTGCTGGCCAGCCCTACAGGACTCAGTCCCTACCTGCGATTTGGCTGCTTGTCCTGTCGCTTGTTTTACTACCGTCTCTGGGAGCTGTATAAGAAGGTAAGACAACAGGTTAATGTGGAGAGGAGGCTGGTTTTGAGCATAGTGTGATGCTGGTTTCCAGTGTGCCAGAACAGCTGCAAAAGTTACTGTTGCCTCCGTTGTGTTCAGCTGTTGGGCTAAGCTTCTTGCTACTACAGAAGAGGCTCTTGGGTGAGGGAAAGTGGTTCTCCTGTATACACTTGAGCAAACCTTAAATCTGCCAGTACCCGGTTCTTCAACCTGGACTCCTGCATTGTGAGAAGTGTAGAGATTTTTCCTGTTAGTTTTGGGTTGTTCAAGTCTCTTCTCGGTCTACTAAGTGAGCTAAAAGCAGCGCTGACTTTACTACCTGGGGTTTCTGGTGAAGGGTGATGTGGAACCTTTATGGATCTGCACTTTTATGGCAGTTGTCAGTAGCTGTGTATAAATGCATGGCTGCCTTACAGCTCAGCTGTATGAAGCCAGTCCTGCCCTGCTTGTGAATACCCTTGTTTCCTCCTCTACAGGTAAAGCGGAACAGCACACCCCCCCTCTCTCTGTACGGACAGCTTCTGTGGCGGGGGTTTTTCTCAACAGCAGCCACAAACAAACCCAAGGTTGGTCGTATGGAGGGGAACCCCATCTGCATCCAAATCCCCTGGGACAGGAACCCCGAAGCATTGGCAAAGTGGGCAGAGGGCAAGACAGGCTTCCCTTGGATCGATGCAATCATGACCCAACTAAGACAGGAAGGGTGGATCCACCATCTGGCCAGGCATGCGGTGGCCTGCTTCCTGACCAGGGGCGACCTCTGGATCAGCTGGGAGTCAGGAGTCAGGGTGAGTCTGGCATTTCCAGAGGCTTGCAGGAGGCCGTAAGGAAACTTGCTGCAAGGATGGGCACACAGGTATGGCTTTTGCTTCGCATATAAAAGTTGCATGGAAGAGAGGATTTGCTAGCAGGCTCTTGGCCTGCCAACAGCCTGACTTTTTTCTGCCATGAGGCTCTGACAGTACCAAGAGTCTCCAGTAACCATAACTAAATGTTAGTGGGACCCACTGGTAAATATGGACTGGGGTTTTGGGGGCTTTTTAATTTTTTCTTAAGAGTTCTCTTAGTCCATCTATTTTCTTTGCAAGTTCAATGTCACTTTATAACCGGACCTTTTCCTCATTGTATAATCCATCAGTGCGCCGGTTAGGGAACGCTCCATGACTGTGAAATCTGAGTCTAGAGTCTCTCAAGGAAAGAGGTAAAAGACCTTTCTCTTGGGCCATCTGAAGGGACAGACAGCTTGAACCTATCCAGTGTACATACTGCTCTACACAAAAAGCGGAGGCAGTGGCATCTTGTCACAAAGCTGACAAAGCAGAGCATAGCTGAAAGTGCGTCATAGGGTCAGATGCTAAAAGCACAGCATCTGTGCATGGATGCGAGTGAGTTACTGCTGAAACCTGTCCATTCCTTGGTGGTGGTGTGCTCTGGGACCTTCAGAAGGGTTCTTCCCTCTTGCTTTGGTGCTTGTTCTTCTGTGCAGCATCTGCCTGCTTCCCAGGGTTAGTGCTTTGCTCTTGTTATGCCTGCCAGGTTAGGATCAATCCCTAAAGCTTGCTGCAACACTGGGTAGTGATTTAGTCTGTAGCTGCACGAGACATAAGACAGCACTTTATCAGCGTGAGCAGACAGTGCCTCCCTATGCTATGAAAGCGTCAGGAAATGAGATATATTGACCAGCCAACTGGCTTCAGACAGCAGATTGCCTCTTTGCTGCTGCTCTAGTTCCTAGGAGCTGTTCTCACAGCTCAGTGCCTGCCATTTGAAATAGCATCTTGGGTCCTGCCCCAAAGTCCTGCCTGGGGAGGGTTTCACTGCCTTTTCCTTTAATTGTTGCAGGTATTTGACGAACTGTTACTGGATGCAGATTTCAGTGTAAATGCAGGCAGCTGGATGTGGCTTTCATGCAGTGCATTCTTCCAGCAGTTCTTCCACTGTTACTGCCCTGTGGGCTTTGGACGTCGCACAGACCCCAGTGGTGACTATGTTAAGTAAGTGATGTGACTGGAGCTTCTGTCTTGCTTGATGTGTTAGCGTAAGTCCTTCAGTAGCTGACGGGTGTGTGGAGCTTTCTGTGCATTGTGAATGCTGCATTGCTGCACTTCTAAGTGGTGTTTGTGCATCTCTTTACTTGTGTTGCAGGAGGTATCTGCCCAAACTAAAGGGCTTCCCCTCACGATATATCTACGAACCATGGAATGCTCCAGAGTCTGTGCAGAAAGCAGCCAAGTGCATCATTGGGGTGGACTACCCCAAACCCATGGTGAACCATGCGGAGACCAGCCGACTGAACATTGAACGCATGAAGCAGATTTACCAGCAGCTGTCGCGCTATAGGGGGCTCTGTAAGTACCAACAATAGTGAAAGATTTTGTGTTTAGTAGGAGATAAAATACTGTGAAGAGAGGTCATTATTTAAAGTAGAGAGCACTTGTCTCTCTGGCCAGGCCGTGCAAGAGGAAGTAGTCCCTGCCAAAGCTGCTCAGTCATTTTCCAGGGAGAGCTCCGTTGAGCTCTTGGACAGGTAAGAGTGGGGTTTGGTTAGTTTTGAGAGCTGGTAATGGCACGGCACCATTTATATGCCACCAATTGTCCAGTCTTCACTTTGGAAAAAGCTAGGCAGAGCATTCTGAATAAATATGCTGTTAGATCACAGTGGCTGTCTGCGGCCAGCACTGGGTGAGCACAGCTCTGAACTCATCCAGCTTTGGGATATAGATGTGCTGGTTAGTGATTACTAAGATGTTTCCATGTCAAAGGCTTCTCCCACCCCAGGAGTTGTTTGTTTCTTAACTGTGTTCCTCTTGCCTCTCTCTAGGTTTACTGGCATCAGTCCCTTCATGTGTGGAAGATCTCAGTGGCCCAGTCGCAGACTCGGTGTCAGGGCAGGGCTGCAGCACCAGTACAGGTGAGCTGGAGCTATTTGTGTGCTTCTGAGATAGTTTCTTGTCGACTTCAAGGCTACAGGCAGGAGAGAGAGATCCTTTTCTAATAAGAAGAGGATGTGGAGCTGGGAAAACATAGATCACAATTGCCTTCCTTTAGGCTTTCTTTAGAAGTCCCCAGTGAGCCTTCATTCCTAAAAGGGCTGAAGGATAGGAGTTCATTAAAGTGAATCTTCTGTTTCCTGTGTGGGATCGTATGCAGCCAGCTAAGGGAGAACTACAGATCACTGTAGGGCACAGATCACTGTAGGGCTGATCAGGTATAATTAAGCTGCCCTCCATCAGAGGATACTTTTGTGTTTGCTCTGAGAGACTTAATTATTCTGCTTTTAACAAAGTTTGTGCAAAAGTTTTCAAGAAGGCTGTGGCAACATCTCTGTGCTTGTGCACTGCATATTCTTCTTTCTCCCAGCTCTATAGCAGGTTAGGCTAGGGAGTACTTGTGAAGAGATCTATAGGCAGGGGAAACGTTGCAATGACTCTTCTTCCTCTACAGCGATGAGGCTGACACAAGCAGACCAGGCTTCTCCAAAGCGCAAACACGAGGGAGCAGAAGAGCTGTGTGCTGAAGAACTATACAAACGAGCCAAAGTGACGGATCTCCCTGCTCCAGAGATCCCTGGCAAGAGTTCATGATTGTGAGTAGTCCCATGTGTGATCTGGCCTAAACTACCTTGTTCTGGCAGTTAGCATGATTCAATCTTACTTGCTCCCTGCATTTTAATGAACAAAATGGACTTGGTTGTGGAGGGAGGTGGGTCTTAAATGTAATTCCATAGCCTTATAATTTGGCAGTAGTCTGCCCTCTGGTTGTTGAGCTTTTGCCTGACAAGCTGTTAATTCAGTTGTCCAGCAGAGAGCAGTACCCTGTTAGTAGAACAATCACAGAGCACAGTTGTTCATGGATTTGTTCTAGTGAGGCTGCTTCTCCTTCCACAGTGGGTTTGCAGCCAGGTTTGCTCATGCGGTGGGAGTACAGGCTGGAAGAGGGGAGTAAGCAGGTCTAGGTATCTGCCTGAAGTGCTCCAGCTCCCAGGAGGGAGGAGCTTGTCGCATGTACTGCCAATTTTTCAGTATGAGTGGGAGGTCAAGGCAAGTTCTGTCTTTTGCTTTCTCCTACAGCCAGTGACAAACACCTTGCAAGTGAAGAGTGAGAGTGCTGAAGAAGGTGACCAGAGGAGTAGGGACTGCTGCCACAGAAGGACTGGAACTTGGGATCCGCAACAGAAAATCTGGAGTCTCATATAAATGTGTAATTCCAATAGCTGCCACAAAAGGGCACTGCATTACTTGTGCTTGGGAATATTTGGCTTTCTGGTCTCCAGAGAGACAAATGTATCTCTTCTCAGCCATGCTCAAAATCTGCCCACACTTAAGGGGGCAAGAGCCTTCTATCAGCTTGTTCACTCCCGGGTGTATCTTTCTTTTCTGACAATGGCTCAGTGCATGTGACTTGATGCGCTGATGTAGGGTGCAGCATCTGAGCATCTCAGAAATAGTAAACGGGCTTTCGCATCACTAGTACTAGGCTGTGAGGTGCGCTGATTAATTCAGATTAGAGTAGGAATTGAGAAGGAAGCTGCTACAACGTCAAAAATAGAGTACTCATCCTACAAGAGAGCAGGAAAATTTCAGTATTTCTTTCATTAGGCTAGACTGATGGAGATATAAGTGCTTTCTGAGTAAATCAAGGTGGTATTTGTGGGATGGAAACAAAATGAAGGACAACTGTAGCACAAGAACAAGGAGATACAAATCTGAACACTAGAAAGGCACTTAAAATTTTCCCTGTACACCTGAAAGGCACTTAAAACTTTCCCTGCAGAAGAATCTCCCTGCTGCAAGGTGAGCCATAGTACTGTTGCCTGGAACAGGCAGCTTCAGAGCAGTTTGATGTGTGGGGGCAAGGGACTCTGAGAGAAGGAGGAATTCTTCAGAGAAAAAGATCATGCCTTGATATGAGTAAAGCAGTCTCCCAGAAGCTTGCTGGTCCGAATAATATGGGAGCTAAACCTGGGCCCTGCACTGTGCAGCATTTCCTTCCGAGTGAGAGCTCTCTCGAAGGGAACGACTGGTGTCTGGTGTGAGTGCCTCATGCCAGTGGGGGATGTGTTACACATCAGCTCCTTGAAGTGAGTCTTCCTCGGGCTTGGTCCGTTGTCCATTCTATGTGGATATTTGCTCTTTCCTGTGTTGACGTCTGTGTTTCAAGTTTCTACACGGTGTACTCCTGTTCCTCCTACCCTGCACACTGCTCCTTCTTGCCATTTGCATTCACACTGGTGCTTTGTAGTCTAGCAGAACAACTGTGTAGCTTTCCTGGCTCTTAACCATACGCTCCTTGGCCTGGTCCTGTTACACATCATTTCAGCACAGTGCTGGCAGAGCGCCTCTGCTTGCCTTCCCCACTAAGAGGGCAAGAGAGGGTAGTACTGCAGAAGAGCCTCTCTTTTGGCCATTTTCAAGAGGGATTAGATCGAGTAGCTAACCTTGTGCGATGGTCTGCTGTTGGCACTGTTCTCATTTGCTGTCCGAAACCTTTCATCTTCGCCTGGCACAGATGGTGTGGGGCTATAGGTGAGCTTAGGCAGCTAACAGCTTGGGGAGCGTGGTTGTCTCCCGCTCTGATAATCAGGTTCAGTTTTGGAGCCCGCGTTTGAACCCAGAGCAGTGGGGCTGCGAATAGAAACTGACTCAAATGTATCTGGGAAACCTGGAGTGCTCGAATTGGGTTTGTGAGTTAATTTATTAAATAGCTGAATAACATTTCCTTCCCACTCATCTCCCTGGGGCATCGACCCTAGATTCCTTTTCCCAAAGGGATCCATGGGGTAGACTGACCAAGTAAACAAGAGTCACTTTTCCTGCCCTCATTTTCTTCTTAACTACTATTCATAGTGTCTGCATGGTGGGTAACCCAGCAATCATCAGGTTTTGTTTCCTTCACTCTGACCCAGACCTTACTCCCACTGTCCTGAGGGTAAAAAGGTAATAAAGAAAGAGACCTTCCACCCCATCTTCTGCTGCAGAGAGAAGAAAGGGGAAAGACATGCACTTTGTACACTTAGGTTCTAGAATTTGTGACTTCTGTCATTTGGAGAGTTCCATGCTTAGGCAACGGTCTGTAAATATGACCTTTTTTTTATATATAAATGTCTTTAACCTTTTCTTTGCTGTCATTCAAATTATTTTGTTTGGTAAGTGTCATTTTTGGGGCTGGATCCATGAGGATACGGAGCCAAAGGGAGGGGAGGCAAAGTCTCTTAGAAGGCTTTGTGGGTGCAGAGGAAATCACATTTGCAAGGTTTTTCCCTGTGACATCTCAATGTGATCCTTGTGGCACCTGGATGAGCTGCAGTTCAGGTAGTAGAACTCAAAAGGACACGGAGAAGCACAAAGCTAACCAAACATAAGGGAAATACTTTCTGCAAGAGACCTGTTAAATAGGCTGGGATTCATCCACTTTGATATCTTTTCCCAGTTGAAACAATAAAGGTGGGTAAAACTGTGTGACAAAGAAGCAGAACAGGGGATGGTTGTTCACTTTTTTGTGTAATATTTAGGATTGGGCATGTTCAATTAAATCACAAGATGGCAGATTGAACAACGCTGCACCTTTCTTAACATAGATGTTTTCTGTGGTCAGCTCTTCCTTCATTGTGGGTGCTAACAGTCTGACTGAATTCAGAAAGGCTCAGCCACTTCATGGGGAAAGAAAAAGCCATCAATAACCATTAGTGAAGATACCATCTTTGTTTCAGGAAGGAGCATAAGATTGCTGGAGGCTGAGATAACAAAGGAAGCATCATGAAATGAGTGCCAGTTTGAGGATTTCCATTTCCTGGGATAATGGCTGTTTTCTGGGGCTAGGTGGCAATATCTGACCTGAAATAGGCACCCCCAAAGCAGGCACAGGGTGAGCTCATTGCCTGGGAGGCGAGAGCAGCTGGGTTTTGGTACTGTGAGAGCAGTGGCTCTCAGGATGATCCCCAGGGCGGTGTGGAGGCTCCTTTAGACTGCGAAGGTGGGCGCTGGGGCAGAGAAGTGCCCACAGAGCACTTCAACGTGTGTCTCCTGTCCGTGACTGAGCCTTGCTCTTGCAGTTCTTCAGCTAAGTTGTGAACTGATATTAAATACACCATGACTTATCAATCTAGTAACTAGCTAGGATGCAGCTGGAGTAAAGTTCTGCTTGTGCGTTATGCCGCCATCCTCAGTGCTCCTGTGACTGGAATCTTTTTTTGTCTTTGAAGAATTCGATGAGGTACGTTATTTTCTTAGTAACCAGCATGACTTCAGGAATTGGAAGTAGCCGTGACATCTCATCCAGGTTTGGCCATGGGGCTGATCTAGAACAGAAGTTGCTAGAGCCTTGGCCTCGGGTGGGTACGTTCAGATAGCATCCATCCCAAACACCAGCTAAGCAATTGTTACAAACAATCCAACAAAGCCAAGACACAACTTTAAAACATTTTGTGTTTATAAGCGTTTAAAATTTGGAGCCTAATTTGTTTGTCAAGTTTGAGAAGTAAAACACGGTTTTTGAAGATGCAGGGTGTTTCAAAGATGTGCTGGAGATCAAAGGGTGTGTCTGGTCTGCAAAGAGGGCAACAGGTACAGTTCGTTGGACTGAGGGAGGATGCAGTCAAGGCTCATGCTATTGCTG
The DNA here is from genome assembly GCF_000699245.1 of Pterocles gutturalis. Taxonomy (NCBI): domain Eukaryota; kingdom Metazoa; phylum Chordata; class Aves; order Pterocliformes; family Pteroclidae; genus Pterocles; species Pterocles gutturalis. Next base: position 11,524 of record NW_010118154.1, read on the forward strand.
AGCTGTTCTCTTGTCTCCAGCAAGGACCTTGTGGGCTTGAGGAAGTAACACTCAAATGCTTAAAGTGGCTTGTAAGTGGCTTGTACATGACAGAAACCTTTTGAAAATAGCAGCTCATACCTTAGCAGATGAAGAGCTAGGATGACAGCAAACTCAGTCCAGCTTTCTCTACCCAGAGTGTAATAATGTGAACTAAACCTGGAAAGGTTGGATTTGAGGCTCCTTCTCTGTGCTGGCCAGAACATCTGTTCACCCTGACAAAGGAATGATGGTGATGTGGCTAGGGGTGGAAACTGGCTAACCTTGGGTTTCCAGCAGAGAGTAACTGCCTGGTCCATGTGCTGGTGGTTGGGAAAACTCTCTTCCCCCGTGTCTCTTCTGTCTGCACAGAGGAGGAGCTGGAGCAGCTTCAGGAGGGGATGGCTGAAAGGGTTGGAAGTAGAAAACACACATGGATATGAAGAGATGGGAGCCAGAGCTGCAGCTGCTGGGGCAGAGGGGAAATTGGAGCAGTGAGAAAGAAGGGTGGTTGGTCCTGCATGTAAGACAGTTCGGTCTGGACATCCAAACTGGGAAGGGGACACCTGGCGCCTCTAGGAGGCTGCCCCAGGTGTACCTGCACGTGGTGACCCTGTGGGTGTGCACTTGTTTCTGCGCTAGCTCAGGAGTGACATCTCTTTTGAGTTTGTCTGGCAGGAGACCAAGCCTCCTGAGAGTGAGCAGGGCTGTGTGCCTTGGAGGGCTCTGCCTGCTCTTCTCTGGAGGAGCAGCTGAAGTCCTGGGTCTTGGCCAAGAACTAATACCATCACCTCGATGGCAGTCAGCTCTCTGGTTTGAGACACACTGATGGGACCTGCTGCATCTTTGAAGTTTGAACTGCTAGAGCAGTGCCACCCACCCCAGCCAGGGCTGTCCCAGACAGTAATCAGGAACATGGTGGACATGCAGGGAATACTGGTCAGGTACAGAAGTGGCCTTGGGACCTAAAAAATCCTGATGTTGTGGAGGAGGGCAGCAGCAAAGAGCATTCCCCCAAGGTAAGATGCTTCCTGGGACACAGCTGGAGGCAAGAGTGGGTCTGCCTCTTTTTGGGAAAGACAACTTCGAGATGCATTTTTTTCCCCGTTGTACCTGTGGAACACGTGTATAACTTGCTTTTTTAACTCCCCTTGCTGTGCTTGCAGCCCTGGCACGCTTCAGGAGGAACAGGGTTTGTCCTGAGGCTGACAGACCTGTTGCCAGCTGGGTGCTGCAAGCCTGGGGTGGGGGGGAAAGCACACCCCTATTTTAGCTGCTGCTCCTGCCGCCTCCAGGCGTGTCCCCAAGGGGAGGCGACCCTTCGAAGTGTCCCTGGGTGTCCAGCCCCCACCGTGGGCTGCTGCTGTGTTGCTCCCTCCGCCCTGGAGGACCGAGCCCCGGGCGAGAGGCCCC
>NW_010118155.1:0-1152 GCF_000699245.1 Pterocles gutturalis
CTCCCTTTTTTTTTATCCTATGTGGTTACTTTCCAAGTATTCTGTGGTTTCAGTTCTTGGAAAAAAACATTTGTTTGCGCCTAGCAGAAGGAGGTCTCTGTCCAACTTGAAGGTGCTGGGACAGCAGTATTGAGAATATTACTGTATAACTTGCACTGCTTGACACTGACTTTTTATCCTTCTCTCACATAAACATGATGCATGATAAGCTGAGTATTACTATTTGGTGGGAAATGTGGATCATTTTATCAGCACAAAAGAGAAGTCATAATAGCTGAATAAATGGAGAGCAATGACAAGAATCAGTTTTTAAAAGTGTATATATACATATTGTGTGTATACGTTTATTCATAATGTATGCTTGCCATGGGAAAAGAGGAATTCTAGCTTAAATTCATAAAACTGTTTCTTTTTGTACTAGAAATGATAATAAATTGCAGTAATTTCTACTCAATTCTATATTTTAGTTTCTGCATAAGAGTTGTACTTAACTGAAAAAAATGCAGTTGTGCATGTAGAGTGTCTCATAAAAATGCTTTAGGCAACATCTGTGATAGTAAACTAAACTCTGCCTGGATTTTCCTGTGGCCCTGAAGCCAAGTGCCTTGGTCAGGCTACATCTGTACTAGTAAGCTGTCTTAACCTCCAAAATTGCAAGGCCACATTTGAAAACTGCCTTTTGGGAACAGTCCTTGAACTGGCCTGACTCCCAAGAAGTTGTCTGGGTGCCCCATCCACTGTTTAATTTATTATATGTAGACACTGCCTTTTTTTCCTAAGGAACCTCAGGTCTTGTAGCTTCCATCTCAAACCAATGAAAACCTAATCATATGCTTCTGCAGTGCTTAAACCAGTGTTTAAAATAGCTTTTCCATTATAAGCTTGACTTCAACATCAGTTTGCTTTCACTAACTTTCAACCGTACTTGCAAAATAAAACCCTTCACTGGATTTCAAGTTCTTATTTCATCTCTTTATAAGGAATATCTTTTCTGAGTGTCTTTTGAAATGTGTTTGTTTAAAAACCCTTCAGTTACTTACTCACTTTTCAGATTATATCCACATCAAGATGGCTGTCAGATTTCAAAATATTTTTGGGGTTTGAACAGCATCTTGTTGCTGAACTTAAAAAAGGAGTGTTCTGCTTTCTTGC
>NW_010118155.1:1199-19363 GCF_000699245.1 Pterocles gutturalis
GTTGACTCAACCAGAGATGTTTAAACAGTTTTTTGAAAGTATCCAGTTTTAAATATTAGGTAAGAATTTGGGGGTTCTTTTGTGCTTTTAAAATAATCTGTTCCTCTTCTCAAATCTAGATGGAGCAATTGCTGAACCAAGCCAGAGAGAGGGCTAAGAGAAAGAGAGACATGGTAGTATAAAACCCTCAGAAGAAATATGTAGAGGACAGTGAAGAAAGGCATTTAAAAAAAAAAAAAAAAAGGGGGGGGTGGTGAAAAAGGATAAGGCTGAGAAAGGAAAAGCCCCAGCTCGTACTGTCTGCTGCTACAGAGCTTGCATTATGTATGTGGGCAGTGGGGTACACATAGCCAGCAAGGGCTGTTGTACCTTACTGGTGTGATTTACAGTTGCCTATTGATACTTGTTGGCTTGTGCAGAGGTAAGTGTTAGGTGTATGAGCTGAAGAGGCTTTTGGTTAAGCCTACGACCTTGTAACAGTGGGAAATGGCTTAAAAATTGTAAATACCTGCTTACTGTCTCTGAAACACAGGTGAGGTATGCTTGCTTTCTAATGGGACAACGACCAATGGATTCAGAGGCTGGTTTTGTGCTGTTGAAAGCAATTTATGGAATAACTTAGGCCAAGACCTGCACCTTCCTACACCTGTGTGAGGAAAAAAGAGAAAATACAGGTTTAGGACCTGGACCCTATACCAACTTGTCTTCAAGGAGCATAGGAAGGAGCAAAGAATGGGTATAATCATAATACTTAATTACTGAACATTATTGTTGATGATTTCAATTGTTATATTGATCATATGGATTAAAAAATATTTTACTGTTGGTAAGTAAATGTCTCTTTGTCCTAGACCAGACAAGGCAGGAATAATTACTGTGACCTATGCCTGAGCCTTTTCAAGGCTACTCGCAGTTTACGTACCACACCTTGTGTGGAATCATCTTGCAGTCACAGTCTTGTTCTTAGGCAATATGCGGTGTTCCAAGTTATGCTGTATGCTCTTAAGGTAGCTTCTGTAAGTGCTGGATTGTCATTATAAACACTCAACAACATAGTCTGTGAGAAAAAATAGTTCTCTGGTTGAATAAATAATATGCAAATAAAATTGTGTGTCTCATACCTAACCAAAATGCTGCATCTATGATCCCAATCCTATTTACCCAAGAATAATGTAAATTCTCGCAGCCAAAGTTCATTTGACCACAGAACTTTACAGAATTCCTGCGGATAACAAATTGGTGTCTTGCAGGCAGTGTTTGTGTCTTTAAAGTGGGACGCTCCTACTGAATAAACTCAAAGAAAACATTTATACAGAAATAATTTTCTCAGCTAGTAATTTTCTGCATTTCTGCTGTTGGAAGCTACTGTGTTTTTGTTAAAATTTTATCCCTTATGGCTCTGTTTTGGTTTCCCCATGATTTTTCAGGCCACATATGACACTGACTGCAGAAAATAAATTATTGCAGTGTAATACATTATTGTTATTGTAGAATTATGTCCTGATTTTATATAAATTTATTCTTGGCGGTTTAGAAGACCTGCGAAGAACCTGAGGTGCTGAGAGTTCCTGTCCTCTGGTTCAATTGTGAGTTTTATGTTCTCACAGTATCCTTCACAAACCATTTTCAGAAGTGTAATTTTCATTTACAGGAAGCACTGGTTACAATTCGTCTTCTTGACATTCTTTGTGAAATGACATCAAACAACGGACAGCTAGAACATCTACAGGCTTCGCCTGGTTTGCTTGAAACAGCCATAGGTGAGTGAAAAGCCACAAGGTTTATTGACTGTTGGCCTGTGACAAATTATGTTGCTCTGTGAATGAAAACATGTTTTTCACAACTGGTGGTAATTATGATTCTGACCTTTTCAATAAAATAAATAAATAGGAGATTGAGTTAATCTACATTTTCAAATATTTGATTTGTTCCTGGAATTTTTGTGCTTCTCTACTTGCTCTTTTGGCTCCTATTACCCAACAGAGCCTTGATTCGACTGTCAGCAGTGCGCTATTTATACAGTAAGAGTTGTGCAAAGGACAGCTGCTTCCTATGTTCTTCCACTGGCTGAATGTGTGTGGAAGAATTTCCTCAAGAAGTAGAAAAAAGACTTTTCCATGTCTGTTCCCTTCTGTTCCCCAAATACTTGAAAACTGAAACTAAGTGCAGTTTGAATGTTCTTTCAAAGGTCAGTTTGAAAGGAGCTTTCTTCTACTAAGAAACAAGTGAAGGGCCGTACACAGAGAAAATTAAGCCGGGGTGGTCCAGGTACTTGGAAGGGAAGGAGGAGGAAGTGTATGTATACTGACCTGTACCTTCCTAAGTCTTAGCACTTTCCAAGACTGATGTATGCCACCATTTTCTGAGAAAGTTATAAAAGCTCATGGACTTTACAAAGAAACGTAATATTTTGGCTAAAAAAGAAAAAAGGCTGAAACAGCTGTTAACTATGACTATTTTGAGATGTTCGAAGGGTCCGTGCTGTAAAAAAAAATAAAATTGACAGGTTCGTAGTTTTATAAAATGACTAACAACAAGATCTATTTTGTGTGTGGGGGTGTTTTGAGAAAACTCAGAAGTTATGCATTGTATGGTCTGAATGCTTGTATAAGTCTTTCAACTTAAACAAGTATTTCAAGGAGCTGCAGATCAGTGAAGTTTAGCAGCCTATAGGCCAGTGCTTCTTTCTCTGTGTGCAGACTGACCTTTCTCTCCAGCTGTCTCTAGGGTAATGAAATGGGTGCAGGCTAGAACATTGCTACCATGTGTGTCCAACATTATTTCCCACATGCCCTCAGCCAACAGGAATTTATCAACTTGTATAGTGTCTCTTTAAGACTACCTTTTCGCTGCAAGACTCCTTCAATCCTGGAATAGCAAAAAGGGCGACAAACTATTGATGTGTTATATTGCCTTCAGTATTTAGTTCTGAAGACCAGAAGAGTAAGGATAGGTAGCATAAAATATTTTAATCTAAAAGAACTTTTGATGAAGCAGTTCTTCTCTTTGGTTTATGTTATGAAAACTTCCTATTGGAAATTACTAATTGATTGAAAGATCTGAAAAATATCTGAATGATCTTTTAGGTGTCAATTAAGATATTTGCAATTAAGATTTTTCACTATTTTCAGTAATTCTTGGTTTAAGATACACAGTAATAGTGCAGTGTTAAAAGTATATTTAGCACTGTTAACAGCTTGTTTGGGGAATATCACCAGGGAGATAAATGTATTGTATTGTATTGAGGGCATTTTGGAAAAGTTGCTCTTTGGGTAATGAGAGAATGGCAGACTGAGGTGTCCTTTGGTTGAGACCATGGGTGACAGCCTAGGAGAAGTTGCTGTGTTGTGTTGATGTGCAACGTTTGAGAGGAGCACTGTTCTCTCTCAGTTGGCATCGTGCATGGAAAGTGTCTGCTTTTCTTCCAGCTTTTCCTGTACCACTCTTATGCATTGTTCATTGCATTTTTGTCTGCACTGTAATAGAATTGGAAGAGTTTATTTACTTTTTGTATGTGTTGTTTTTGTTATTTTTTTTTTGTTTTTAATCCTTTTGTTCAGGGTTCAATCTTAAGGGCGGGCAGAAGGTTTGGGAAGACCATGGAATTCCCTCTTGTGTGTTTCTGTGTGGGAATAGTAAGACTATAAGGCAAGGAGGCACACAAAGTGAATGCCATGAAAAGGGTGTGAGATGCTGCCAATTTTTTTGAATTTACAAAACGAAACGAAAATCTATGAAAGAAGACTCTGTTAAAAGCTATTTTATGATTACTTTTTTAGGGGCAATCAGGAGATTGATTGGTTTTACATTTGTTCATATTTTGAACTAGGAAAGTGATAGCTCTCATATGGAAGGTCTCTAGGCCCTATTATAGTTTCATATTTAAAAAAAACTACCAAAAATATAGTTACTTCTTTATCAGCGCAGAGATTTTTTTTTTTCTTCTTCTCTATCAGCCATTTGGGAGTGAAACTATAATATGGGGACCTATGAAGTTTCTTCTAATTTAAATCCAGGAAATCTAGTGCCCATTCCACTATGAGTGTTGTCACATCTGTAGCAGAAGGAGCATAGGGCTTAATTACTGCCCTGTGCTGTAACCTGCTTTTGCTATGACTTTATTGTTTTATGTGTCTTTATTGGTTATTGTAAGTTGCATGAAGCATCTTGGGGACAATGGCATGCCAGGCCATTTATTAGTGTTGCAGGTTGCTTAGAGGGAAAATACTTCCTAATTTTTAAATTTAGGCACAGCCTTTAATGAATTGGCTTCTCAACTGTACAGGCTCTCAGGTGTTCACATGATTTCAGCTTTTCTTCTGGGTGTGGTCTCTTTGTGGAATGTTATTTTCACAGATGTTAGTTTCCTTTCTCCCTGATTTCTCTGTGGAGCATTGTAGAAAAAATCCTAGTTGCTGTAAACTAGCATTTTTAGTATAGGAACATTAGTATTTCTCAGTTAACAAGATTATGGCACTGAACGATTTGTAAAGATGTGTCAAGGTGCTAGATGTACTCGAAATCTTTTCTCATACTACAGTGCTAGAAACAGACTGGAGAAGAGAGAAAAAAGTAATTCTGGGATTAGTATGTGTTGCTGTGACAATTTTGAAGTAAAGGAGGTTTTCTAAAAACCTTGTTTTAGGAAAAAAGCCTAAAAAATTTGTTTTATAAAACCTTGTTTTTAGAAACATTTATGGTGCCAGAATCATCAGCAAATGATTCTGACTCTTCAAGTAGAGACTGTTAGGACCAGGCTTCAGACACTATAAAACTGTGGAAAAAGGATGCAAAAATACCTTCTGACCTTGGGACGGCCTTGTATGATTATATTAGCACAAGTTCAGAAATTAAAGAAAACTTTCAGAGTTCTTTTCACATACTGCTGAATTTCTGAAATTATTTTTATTAACTTTGAACCTGTAAATTAGTAGTGAAGCTCTGTGCAAAGTGAGACTAATTTTCATGTGGTAATTAAATCATTCTTGTTTTTGTAGATACCCTGAGATTAACTCATCTTGCTGGGAAACAGGCTGTAAATATTTTCACTGCCACACATACTATGACTGGGCAGGAAGAAATTTCACATCCAGCTGTGGGTTTTAAATCTCATCTCATTCGTTTGATTGGAAATTTGTGTTACAAAAATAAGGAAAACCAAGACAAGGTAAGGTCATATATTTTTCTGGCAGAACTCTGACATGTGAACATATGTACACCTGACCATGACTTTATTGATGAATATATATTGTTGATCACAGAACCATAGAATGGTTTGGGTGGGAAGGGACCTTAAAGATCATCTAGTTCCAACCCCCCCTGCCATGGACAGGGACACCTCCCACTAGCCCAGGTTGCTCAAAGCCTCATCCAGCCTGGCCTTGAACCCCTCCAGGGATGGGGCATCCACAGCTTCTCTGGGCAACCTGGGCCACTGCCTCACCACCCCCGCAGTAAATTATTTTTTCCTTATGTCCAATCTTAGTCTGCCCTCTCTCAGTTTAAAGCCGTTACCCCTCGTCCTGTCGCTACACTCCCTGATAAAGAGTGCCTCCCCATCTCTCCTCTAGGCCCCCTTTCAGTACTGGAAGGCTGCTATAAGGTCTCCCCAGAGTCTTCTCTCCTCTGGACTCACTCCAGGTGGGGTCTCACAGGAGCAGAGTAGAGGTGGAGAATCACCACCCTCAACCTGCTCCGCGTTGCTTTTTATGCAGCCCAGGATACAGTTGGCTTTCTGGGCTGCAAGCGCACATTGCTGGCTCATGTTGAGCTTCTCATCAACCAACACCCCCAAGTCCTTCTCCTCAGGGCTGCTCACAGTCCATTCTCCTCTCATCAGTCCTCTCCGGGATTGATCTACAAAGAGAGGTTAGAATTGGTCTTGTAAAGGAGGTAGACTTTTTTTTTAGCGTCTCCGAGTTACCGTAACATGTATGTTAACTTTTTAATAACAATGTAATGTGTGCCTGTCTACCTCTTGCTTCAGTCCTGTAGACTATTTCCGTTATTGTTTTCACGTTTGTGCTTTCTTTGAAAAGAAAATGTCTGAGACTAAACCTTAACTTGACCTTGAAGGCAAGTGGATGTGAATTGCTGCATGAGCTTAACTTTTAATCTTTGAATTACCCTCTAATGCTTTTTCACTCTCCCACTCCTTAAATTTTTTCATGCCACTTTAAAAATGTAGGTCTGCTTCCATCATATCAGTTTGAACTTTATGTTTAGAATTCCTGTATGGAAAATTAGATTTGTTTCCATAATGAAGAAGAGGGAACAGCAATTTTTAAACTCTGAAACCCTTTTTCTTAGTGTGATAAAAGATGTGGCTTTTCTCCAAGTCTTGTTAGACTAATGTCATTTCAGAAAGAGCAGCAGTCATGAAATAACTTTGTCTTATGGTTCATCTGAGCACTTCCTAAAAACAAGTAGGTTACGCTTCTCATTTGGCCTAAGTAACCACATAGCGTATTACAGTAGCCTCAGAGTCAGGAAAGCTTTATGTTTCTCTGGCTCTTACTTGTGAGTTTCTTGTTGTAGAGAAACCCTTTGTTGATTTCCATATCTTCCCTTTCTCTTAGAAATGTCTCTCCTTGTGGGAGCCTTGTCCTGGAAGGGAATGGTCTTGAGTAGGCTCTGTTATTAGTATTTGTTGTTTACGTTGAACAGGGAAATCTGGGATTGTTTTTCTTTTTTTGTTTTATTAATTTTAATCAAAGTTTTCACCTTCTGTTAAGGAGGCAATTTCTAAGCTAGAAAATTACAAACATAAAAGAAAGTCTAATGTGAAGAAATAGTAAAGGATATAATGGAGTCTTTTCACTTCTCCCTTATGGTGCTCTATGTTAGCAAGTACCAAAAATACAGTAATTAATACTGGTTACTCTGCAGGAAGTTAAATATGAGATATGATGAGCTATCAAGACGCTGAGCAATGAAAATTCAATCTCTGTTAGAAGCTTTTATTTATTAAATACTGTTTTTGTGATTACTTCATTTTGGTGTTGGACTCGATGATCCTTATCGGTCCCTTCCAACTTCAGATAATCTATAATTCTATTATATTGTACTGATGCCATCAAATCTATTTTCAGCTGCTGCAGTGTTTGTCAAGTTAGACTTCCATAGTGGCAGCAGGGCGTTTTCATAGTGTATGAGAGGAGCACTCTACTTTGTTGTTGTGGGTTTGTTTTTTTTTTTGTCTGGAGGGTAGAGAAGTAGAAAGTGTGAGGAATGCTACCCTCTTTGTCTACAAATGCTGATAATATGGTCATATAATGGAAAGTGAAGTATTGATCCTCCCTTTCCCCTTGCATGTTATGCTATATACTGAAGGATTTTAATATTTCTGAAAAAAAAATTATTAATCCTGTTAATCATTTCTGCATAGCTCTGTCTCTGACCCATTATGATGTAGTATGTGTTTATGTAAGTGAAATACATTTTTGTGGAATACCTTATGATGATGGAGGTGAGGGGGTTGCTTTCATTTTGAAAGGGCTGATTTAGTGCTTATTGTTCATTTTTGCTGGGATTTTCAAAAGCCCCTGGAGCAATTAGGCATGCAGGCTTAGTGTTTTCAATGGAAGCTGGGTATTAACTTGCCTTAAACTGCCTGCACGTATTATTGCTTTATGCTGTCTTGAAAATTACTTAGATTCTTGCGTGTGATATCGTGGAACATTATCTGAGTTCTGTTGAAACTTCAGAAATGACAATATTGTGATATCCTGTCTGTACCTTCAGTTTATTTCATACATTTAAATTAGTTCTAATAAATGCGCTTGTCATTTTTAAGGCAGTTTCCATAAATAAAAACGTGCTTGTGAGGACAAGGCAAGCGGCGCATATCATTGCACAGATAAGAAAACTGAAGTTTTGAGATGGGAGTGAATTGTTCAAAGTGGTGCATGTGTCAGACCTAGAACTGAATGAAAATGGGGTTAGTTCCTGGGTTCCCACATCTCTCTTCAGAGTGGTATCTCACAATATAGGTCTTATTTTGTATCCATTATTGGGTTTACACAGAGTTTACTTTCCATATTAAATCAAAAGTAATATAATACAGGGTTGATTGTGGTTTCTATATAACAAGCCAACTGACCAACACATCTGAGCGACCTTGGGCTTTACCATTGGCTGTTGCTTTTGGGTGACTTACTGTGTGAATTGTAGGTACATGCTGGGGAAGTGGCTTTGTCTTCAGTCAGTTTAGCTGGTTGCCTGGCCTAAGCATGCTGCGTATCACTTATCTTGAACAGCACTGGTGGTATTCTGACTTTTTAATGAACTGAGGCTTTCACAGTTGTTTTCTCTTAACATTTTTCTGTAATTTCCAGTCCCAGTCGAGTTCTTTTCCCAGTAAAAATGATAATGTATTAATAAATGGACTAATAGCACACTACTAATAATAAATAATTAAAAATATAGCCCCTATTAGCCCCTATTTTTATATTATAACCATAGTGCTTGGTGTTGGTCTGCCTGTCTTGTTCTGAAAACATAGCCCCCAAAGACTTGCAGCTCAAATGGTGGCTTGGACTAAGCCCTTTGAGTGAACAGAGTTGCATCACATCTGGTGCTTCTTCAAGAGTCAAGTGACAACCTGCCTGTTCTCTGAGAGGTGGGTCTTGAGCCAGCCTATGCCTCATGCAGTGCACATCTCCTGAAGTGTGATGGTGCAGTCTTACTGCATGGGACTAGTGACAGAGGAAAAGCAACAGAAAATGCCTGGAGCAAGAGGATAACTGGTCTGCAAAGGCTGCTTCTCCATCTCTGTTTATAGTCTCCACCTGCTATAAGAAGAATAATTGCAGGGGATTAGTGCACTGGTTTGTTGGCGGTGATAAAAAAATCTTGTAATGCTTTGGAACAGAGAAATATCTTATTAATGCTTTATTACTTCTTCACTTTCTGCTTAAAACCATTCTTTGTTTTTAAAAAGCTTTATTTAGCTTGTACTCTGTTAGCATTAGGAATGCATTCTTTACATCTTTTCTTCCGCATAGTTTTATTTACACTATTGTGATAAGTTCTTAAGATATAAGGGAGTAGGCAGACATTTAAGCTGTAAACTGAGACGCAGTTATTAAAATGGGTATTGCCAGGCTTACTGCCCACTTGCATGTTTTGTGAGGCTGGATGGGTTGGTATTCGTAAGAAAAGTATCTGATAAAATGTTCATTTTGGACTGATAAATGTTGGGTATGTGCATGTCCTGAGTTGTGCACACTCTTGTGTGAAGAGGAGAGAACAAATAAAAGCACTGTACTGAGGACACCAAGTGTTGAGCTAGTTCTGCGTAGAACCTGCCAAGAGCCTGAACTGGACGTGCAGTTCTCCTGTGCTTTCTCTCTCTGCAGGAAGAACTGTCAAGAGTTACTGTCATACATGGGGGGCAGTCCTGTGGCTTGTATTTTGATTCTTGGGCCTCCTTCACAAATATGCATTGTATGTTTTTATTAAATATACTGGGGGGAAGGGGGTGGGTTCTCAGGCTGAGCAAAGAGTGGAGATTTTGGCTGGTAGTTGATGAGTGAACTTATCAGAAACAAAAAGTGAAAGTTCCCTCTCACCTTATTTTTCTTACCTTCTAAACACCTCAGTTTTGTTATCTGGACAGAATTTACACTGTTTCTTGCCAGAAGGCTTTAGGCACTTATTTTCTGCTCTCACTTTTAGAGCTATGAACTGTTTGATTCAGCCCAACTCTTTCTGCTGGTTTATTGTAGTGGAACTCTTTTAGTACAGAATAAACGTTATGAAAGAAACCTAATGAATGAAGTATAGAGAATATAATCCTTTATTGTAGAAATAAAACAGATGCAAAACAGGTCATAGCATTTAGTCTGCATCCTATTTTCTTTGTTGATATACAAGAATATTTACTGGAAGGTGAGATGACTAATCTCTGCCTTATTGTGACAGATAGCACTGCTCTGCGCAACCTTATTACCTTTCACTAAGACTGTTATGTTGTGAGGTGTGTATGCAGTATGGCTTGTTTAAAATACTTAAATTCATTTAATTGAAAGTGTCATCAGTACTTAAATAAGCAACAGAATAATGTAGACCTTAGTCTGCATTGTTACCCTTCCTCTACTGTTAAGAGAGAGGAATTACATAGACTTTAATCAGATGATCTTGTTGGCATTAGTAAATAGGGAATTGAAAGAAAGTAGAAAGCTTGACAAAGTTTAATTGCAGTCTTTATTCACTATTCACTGTAGTTCACTATTACCTCTGATATCAAATGGAGGAATCTGAATTGCCTGAGGGTTCTGTCCTGTGAAAACCATTCCCGAAGGATGCAGTGTTGTCTGGAACAAGCTAAATGAGAGACATGAGCTGTGTTCCTTGCAAGGGGGGAGCAGCCAGCTGGCAGAGCATTGGCATGTTGAAATCACGCTGTGCTCTTGCCTTTCGATAGAGATCCTGAAGGGAAAAATTGTGATGTTTCTGAATGCAAAGTTAAGCCTAACTTAGTGAAAACAAAGCACTTAGCTTGGGTTTGATGCTGTAATCTGCTTTCTTGGGTTTGCCATCTTTAACTGACTTTTGTTACTGATATGATAGGTAGTTTATTGCCACCTGCTTACTTTGTCTAGCAGTGCAGTCAGTATGCTGGGACAGTTTGATACATGGTGAGAGATCTCTGTCCCCTGCACAATAGTGAATAGGCACAAGTATTTTTGAAATGTCTCTTAAACAGCTTGTTAAAAGCAAAATGGTCCCCTCAGGTAAAGGAAGCACTCCATACTCTTATGACAAGGACATTTTAGATACTAGGGAGGTGGTGGGCCCAGTGATAGGGTATTAATCTTGGAACATGTCTGTGCTTCATTGGTAAGGTTGTTCTGATGTTTATTTAGGGAATAGTGTCGTGGTTTAACCCCAGCCAGCAAGTAAGCACCACACAGCCACTCGCTCACTCCCCCCCAGCAGGATGGGGTTGACAATCAGAAGGGTAAAAGTGAGAAAACTCATTAGTTGAGATAAAAACAGTTGAATAAGTAAAGCAAAAGCCATGCACACAAGCAAAGCAACACAAGGAATTCATTCACTACTTCCCATCAGCAGGTAGTTGCTCAGCCATCTCCAGGAAAGCTGGGCTCCATCATGTGTAACAGTAACTTGAGAAGAAAAACACTGTTGCTCCAGATGTCTCCCCATCCTCCTTCTTCCCCCAGCTTTATATGCTGAGCACGACATCATATATTATGGAGCATCCCTTTGGCCAGTTGGGGTCAGCTGTCCCAGCTGTGTCCCTTCCCAATGTCTTGTGCACCCACAGCTTACTGGTGCGAGACGCAGAAAAGGCCTTCACTCTGTGTAAGCACTACTCAGCAGTAACTAAAATATCTCTGTATTATCAACACCGATTTCAGTACAAATCCAAAACGTAGCCCCATACTAGCTACTATGAAGAAAATTAACTCTGTCCCAGCCAAAACCAGCACACACAGAGTTGTCTTTGATACTGGCACCTGGCACCTTCTTACCTAAATTGAATCACTTTAAGGAGGTCAACAATTTGAGGGAAGTTTTTTTCACATGCTTGTTTTTTATTTGAGGTGGCAGCAATGCTTCCTCTAAAGTAATTGTATTGGTTTTTGTTAATGCAGAGTTGAGAAAGGAAGTCTTTTGGGAGAAAAGGAGGAAGGGGGAAAGCTTCTACAGTTAATAAATGTAGCAAGTAAAAGTTCTGGATATTGTTTAATGTAATTTTAATGTTTTTTTTAATATACGTCTAAGCCAAATTATTTTGTAGGAGACTGGCTCCTTAATTTGAAGACTGTTCTGCCTGAAAGGATGGAACAAGATTTGACTAGTTTGGAATTCAGTTTTCTGTTCTTTTTCTCACTGGGGCAGGATGTGCAATGAACCCAGTTAGAATACAGTTAGAAAAGATGCCAACATCCCAAATTGTCACCGTTCGGCTCCTTAACTTAGTCTTTCTCCTGTAGTGATTATATAATAGAAAATTGCAAACCAAAGACAGATACCTTGTTTTATTTTACAATTGGCTCTTTCTCACCTAAAGTCTTCAGAAGGGCTGAGCTTATCTGTTCTTTTTGTTCAGGATTAATTTAACTTTTTAAATAATTACATTCTTCCTTGCGTGGCAGGATTTAGAGTTCCTTGCAGTGAAGAGTATCCCACACTTACCTGTATATGCTATTGAGAGGGGGAGGATAGAAATAAACCACTTAGATTTCTTCATTAGAAACCTACATAATAATGATTATTATATTTTCCTAATGTTAAGCCTAAAATGGAGGAGAGTCTTGGTTTAGAGTTGAGCAAAAAAGGAGAAGTATTTTGGATCTGAATGCTCTGAAGCGGTGAGCTCCTGCACACCTAGCTATTGAGTTGTGCATGGTTCCACTGTTTGGATGGAGCTGTTCTAACGTTGTAGCTGTCTGTATGTTTTAATGTTTTCTTGGATAAGGACAAACATGCACGGTATTGCAGGACTGAGCCCTTTAGTTGGTAAGTTTTGTCTAGGTAATAGCACTGTGAAAGTCAGAAGTAAAGCTTAAAATGGACTTTGTTGCAGAAGTGCTTTAAAAGCCTAGGTTGCTGTGGAAATGATGTCTCTACCCAACTCGTATAGAGAATACCCCAAGTAGAAAAGTGTCTGTGTTCAAGAGTGTCTTTAAAAAAGCATCTGTCATGACATACAAGGTAACTGTTTCTAGTCCTGGTCCCATATGGATTTATCTTAGTTTCGGCTCTGTCTCAATTGTGAATCCTTGGTGAAGTGCCAAGGTCTTCATCAGAGTGCTAGAGGCTGTTAAACAAAAGAGAACCATGAGATCTCTAAGTGGTAGGACAAGTAGTAGAGGGTTAGCGTGGGGGTTTTTTTGCCCTGAGGTCAGAGATGTATGCCTAATGCAGTATGGTTTGTAAAGGGCTGAATTATTTTTATAACAATGTGATTCATTTGTTGTTAGAGAATAATACAAGGCTTTATTCTGTTGTTCTGCCCCTTTATGGGCAATAAGTTAATGTTCCCTCTTGTCCTGTTCCTGTTCCACCTTCCACCCCACCTATTTCTGGCAATTGATACAGTTGATCCAGTCATTCCTTGTGACTTTATCCAGTTTGACCAATTTCACTTGAAGCCTAGATCATACAATGCATAGAAAGTTTTCTCTTGCAAGGAACTTAAATGCACGTGCGTACAGTCAAAGTTTTGTATTAAAGGTGATTTTAATAGTGCATAAGCTATTTTTTTTGTTTTCTTTAGGTTTTATTTTAAACAGCTTCCAGTTGATATTTAAATTGCATACTACATAGAGACATCTTCACATACTGATTGTCTGAATATCCTCAATGGTTAGGTGAAGGTTGATATATGCGCAGTACGATACTTCCCTTCTAGTATATTATTGGTCTACTTCATGTGGAGGATTACCATAATTGCCATCCAATGGATAAAGGGGTATAAAGATCAATCTGTGTATTATGATGTTCGCATGAATCATGGGCCGAGACTTTGACCAAACCTTGAATATACATGCATGTAAACTACATTGGCTTCTGTCAATCTGAAGGTGATTGTAGAATGATAATTTTATGCAACATACATTTGCCAAAAGCAAGAACGGGACTTGCGCATTTTGGAGTAGAAGAAAGATTGTGGGAGGAGGATTATTCTTGTGAAGTTCATAGTGTTTTAAATTAAGATGTTGGATAGCTCTGGAAATTAAATTGATTGCTTTGATTTATAGTGGAGAGGGAGGATAGAAAAGAGTAAGATGACTAGATGTCTTCTAAGATTCAAAATTAAAACAAGCTGGCTCTGCATACATTTCCAAATAGTCAGTACCAACTTATAGGCTTTTTGGCCTGTTCCTGACTCTGAACATTTTTTTGAACCCTATTTGGTGTTGAACCCTATTACCATTGCAGCATAGCACAGGACTTTAGCCCTTTTTAAAGGAAAACTCAGCACGCCGTTGTCAAACGGCCATTTCCAGACCTTTTTCAAACTCATAATAAGCATTTATTCCAAGTGCTAAAACTGCATCTATAGCATTCATAATGTGCCTGTTAAAGATAAGCATCTCATGGAAAAAATACTCACTTTAATGGAGTCTGAAATCTAAAAATAAGATATTAACCTTTTTATGGAAGAATTCTTGAGTTTCCTGTGACTCCTTTCCTGGGCTGATGGGCTGAGTAGTAGTTATCGTGCATATGGCGCACATGAATTAAACTTGGTGTTCACCAGAGAATGATATGTGCTGCTGCAGGCTTTTTAGACTTGTCGGATTGCAGAATAGTCTGATGTAGTACTTACCTAAAAGGTGTATTGTGTGGCAGTCCTCATTGTTTGGAGTAATTTCTGTAACACCTATATAAAAAGGGTGTTACCACTGTTCTGTGGATATTGTTGGTGGTTCTTAGTGTGTTACCTCCTTTGTAAAGCAGAGGAGTGTTCTCCTGAGCCTTGCAGCTGCTTTCTCTTGTCAAGAGTAGCCACGGCATCTGTTGGGCGAATGCCCTGGTTTAAAGTCTGCTGAAATCAGAACGTCTTTGCTTTCCTCAGTGGTCTTGGTCAGCCTTGTAATTTCTTTTTCCAGGTGTGTATTTTGAGGCCTGTAAAGATGGGAGGTGACGTGGCTTAGCTTCTTGAAAAAGGGAGTCTGGGAGTCATGGCAACTTTTTTGTCCTTTCTCCAACTTGGATTCAGATGCTTTAGTAAGACATACAATGTTAAATTCTAGTAGCTTGCAAAATATTCTGAGGTATTAAGAGTTTTTGTTGTTGTTGTTGTTCTGTGTATCATTCTCAGTTAAGTGAAAAGCACCGTATCAACCAAAAATGTTTCTTGCTAGTTTACGAGGTGGTGAAGAACTGAATTTGTTTGGGGCACTCAATGTTAGGAAGACTGTTAGTAAAGTAACCACCTCCTGATGTGGCTAATATAATATTAAAAAAAAGGCTCAGAAAACACAGTAATCTGTATTGCAGGAAGGTGGTTTGTCTGTGTTTCCTGCTTTTTGCCACTGTTACTTATTGCTGGGGGCAAGACCGCCATACCTGGAAGAATGTCTACCTTTCTGGATACTTTTTCTCCAGCTCACATCTGAGCTGTTAATCCAAGTTCTTTCCACTTTTACTGGTGTCAGATACAAGTGACAAATATTTTCCATTAATATAACATGGAATTTAATTAGTTTTCTATGTTGTTTTTCATTGTTCTAATCTCAGCATGAATTTAGAGTTTCCCCGTCTTTTCTTAATTGCCATCCCACATGCAGTTTGTTTTTTTTTTTGAGCTGCGCCAGATATCACAATGGGCTGATGCTCCTGTGGGTGTTGAACGTGGTCCCTTCCAGGTACATGCAATGTTCTTGTCCTTTCTGCTTACAAGAGGTTGTGTTTTCTGTTTTAATTGTCCTGTGAGGCACAGGAATCGATCATCTTTTAATCTGTTTCCTGGGTAGTTACTAAGTTTTGGTTACTGTGAGATATTAAAGTTTCTCAGCTTGTGTTTTTGTGACAATCCTGAAGTTTGTAAACATAGGTACAAGCAAAAAGAATGAAGATTTGTGTTTTGGTGAGATTTGGCTTTTAATTTGTCAGTTCAGTTCACATTTTGGAAGCACCAGTAAAATAGTTTCATTGAGGAAATAATGGCACGTGATATATGTGATAGATTACATTTTGTGATGAATTTACTGCAGTAACTCTTCATTTTAGTGGTAGCCGGTGCTACATTCAAGGTGTGGAGGTCATGAAGGAGACTGTGTGAAGGCTTGTGGAGGGGGGTGATGGAAGATCCCTTACCACTGATCTGCAAGCAGGATGCTGAAATGCATGCCACTGAGTCCTGATATTCTTTTTCCCACAAAAAGTAAAGAAGCTAGGCAGAAACTTACAAATGTGCTTACAGAAGTCTAGTGTCCAATTTCTGTTTCATCACAGTGTGGGGTTCAGTTACTTCCAGTACTCCTGTGACAGCCCATCGTCAGGTTCAGTAGAGGTGTAATGTCTTGCAGGCTTCAGTCTGGCTTTGCCTTATCAAAAAAGCAACTGTGAGCCTTCGAGTTGGTGTAACTTCTGTTACCAGCCCTGAAAATTGTTTGCTAAAACTCCCGTTGAAGCACATGAGGCTGTATTAGAGCACCTAGTCTTCAGAAAGAGACAGAGGATTTGGTTTCCTTTTTTTTTTTCCCTCCCTTTCTCCTGTTTTTCTTAGTGACTTTAGGTAGAGAAAGGAAACTGCAGTGACTCTCATCTGCAGTTTTGAATTGTTGCCATTGGGTGACGCTGTTTGTTCTAAATTGTAGACCTGTGTTATTCTGCTATTTGCTCCTCAGCATGGCAATGCTTGAGCGAAGTTTGGTGATGCCGGTGCCCAAAGGGAACCAGAGTACTTGAACAGCTTATTTTTAAAGGCTACAGAACCAGGGCAGGGGAGGCCCACCCCGACCCCTTTTTTTTTTTTTTTTTTTTTTTTTTTTTGTCTTTTTTACAGTGAAGGTCTATCTGGTTGAGTGGTAAGCCTGGGTTTTCCTGCATGTCATAATCATGTTAGGTCAGAGAGGAAGTGGGTCTGGTGAAATTGTGCACCATTTCGGATATAAACAGTTCTCTCTAGGATTGTTTTCTTTTCACTAATTTGTTACCAAGTTTCTAAATATGTGCCCCAAAAGGGATACCTCACATATTGTAGAGAGTGAGGATATCAAAATGTCTGGATACTGGAGCTTGACTTTTCCTGTTACTTTCAAGTTTCAAAGTTTTCCGTAGCGTTCCTCCATCATTCAGATTTGTAAAAAGA
Source organism: Pterocles gutturalis (assembly GCF_000699245.1). Lineage (NCBI taxonomy): Eukaryota > Metazoa > Chordata > Aves > Pterocliformes > Pteroclidae > Pterocles > Pterocles gutturalis. The sequence continues at coordinate 17,995 of NW_010118155.1, forward strand.
AACATGCCTGTTTCTGACCTGGAAAATAGTTCTTGTAGTACGTAAGCAAATGGGGACATTACATGACTCTGTAGTGGCTTGATTTTATTACATTTATTGTGTTTTTCTGGTGGCAGCAATAACATTGAAGAGTACAAGATACAATACTAAAAAATATTTTTTCCAAGTGAGCAATTACACCAACAGTTCATGTACTGTATTTGTCTTGTTAAAATTTAATTTCTAATCTATTTTGTAAGTCAAAAATAGCAGCAAAAAAATCTTCACTTCAAGCACTTGAGAAGTTTATGCACGTTTTTGTACGTGCATTTTGCAGTATTTAAGATTTTAATCTGTTGGCTGTGGTTTACACTTGAAAAATATTAAAGAATGGAAAAGGGTGTTTTGTTTTGATACTTGCTGAAATGAATTGATATGCTGATGTCACAATAGTGTTATGGTATATAATTTCTTTAGTGTGTGGGCAAACAAAAGCCTAATTCTAATTTGGCTTTGGCATTTCTGCAGCAGGAGGGGACGGACTGTGGTTAATGGCTGTAAATTGACGCCCTTCAGATCATGCTTGTATAAGTAGGAAAAAAACCCACACCTCACTTTTGTCTGTGTAGGCTTCCTGACCCTTTAGGGTGTAAGGGAACAGTGAGAATGGAAAGATAGAATCACCTAGGACTGTGCAGGTGACACACTCTCTGTTCCTCCTTTGCATCTTTGTACAGGGTAGTGGGGCCATGACTTCTCCATGGCAGTATAATTGCTGGAAGCAGGAGTGGAGAGAGCTGCCCCTCTGGCGCTGAGGTCCTGGTGCTACTTGTAGACCTCTTAGAGGCATAGCTCTGGAGGGTGGAGTGTCTCGCCTGTTGTCAAGTGTAGGCTGCTCAAGCTGTCTGTCTACAAGGACAATAGCAATTAACTAGATCTAAAAACATGCTCAATTGGAATTTATGTTAAATGTGGAATTATGTTCTAGTATTTGAGATGCAAGTAGCCTCTGAAGAGTGTTATTTAAAAATATGTGCTACAACTGTGTGTTAATGCTAACTGAGAAAATGCTTGTGTCAGCTCTAATAAATTGAGATATTAGGAATGAATAATAAACAAGAATAGATTATTCTGAGGAGGCAAAATTACAAAAGAATGTCGTGAAAGCCAAAGTCCTTCCTTGCCCGTTGCTAAAGGCTTAATATGCACCATTTAATAAAATTGCACCAAAGTGCATTCTAGTTTGCATTTGGGGTTCATTGTGTCCACATTTCACTCTTTTGTTCTTAAACTAGACATTTGAGAGAGAGATTTCCACTGCACACTGTCACAGACTAGGTATTGTCTTCACTGGGTGAACATGTGCAGGGAAAAATTTAATGCAATTTAA
>NW_010118156.1:0-5914 GCF_000699245.1 Pterocles gutturalis
TGACCGGGGTGTGTGTGCAGGGTGGGGGGTGGGCAAGGCCTTGGAAGAGCGATGCAGAGGCAGGAGAGAGAGCACCAAAACCGAAAAGCGAAGCGGAGGCAAAAGAGAGCACTCTTCCGGGTGTTCTTACCTATATACTGGGCATGACGTGCATGTTATGGAATAAATCAGTTTCAGAGTTTCAGTCTTAACATAAGGGCAAATCCTATGCTAGCAACCAGCTGTGCCTCTTTGCTTGTCTGCTGACCTTGGCAGCAGAACAAAACATTATTCTCTTATCAGCTCTTCTAAGTGTAAGTCAAAAACACAGCCTCTTGCTAGCTATTTATGAAGAAGAAAGGGAAAAAAACTAAGAGAGTTAACTTTAAGCAGTCTGTGCTTAAACCACGACAGTGGTCTGTGTTCTCCTTCCTTATACTTAGTCCAGTTTCATGCCATTTTTCTTTAAGTGTTCAACTAGAATTGAACATTATTTCACAAGATGTTTCACCAGCAGCTTACAAAACTGCACTGACAGCAGACTGTGGCTATTGAAATTAATCCATGACACTTTCTGATTATGGCTGCTGCAAATATTGCTAATGTTTGAAACGTGCTTTCACATGTTTAGATGGAAGGCACTGTTGTGTGAGCTGACACAGGCAGGGCACAGGAACAACAACAAACCACAGGTAAAATGCAGAGAGTAGGTTTATTTGCCTTACCTTGCAACCCAGGGGAAAACTCCGCAGCAGTACTCAGGCAGGCTCACATGTACGGGGAGGCAGGGTGGGAGAAAGGGACAGGACTGGCAGAGCGCAGTCCTTGTGAGAGAAGGATCTCTCCATGCCATCTGGTAAACCGAGGTAAACTCCACTACTGCACACAGTAAGGTGCACACACACGGGGGAAGAGAACCAGTGGAGCTCGGTCCTTCTGAGAGAGCGGAAGAGAAAGAATGCTTGAGTCTGCTGCTTTCGCCTGTACTTCAAGGATTTCTTGCAGGTGTTGTTTTCCACTGTGCTTCAGTCTTTCCCACAGCAGGCCAGGCACAGGCCTATATTATCTAAGCACAGAGGTTCAGCTTGCCAAGCACACAAGGCTGAGAAAACAATTAGCATGATGTATGTGTTTTCCAACACCTCAGCTATTTGGTCTCTTGAGTGTTACAGATCTACCTCCTCACCCCAATCTTGCAGTATTTTCCCACATCTGTATATGGGGGTTTTTATATTACTGAGTTATGATGACTGTGAATTTCAGATCTACTGTGGATCTGATAAAACTCAACATCTACTGAAAATAAAATATGACACTCAATGCAGGCATGATGTCCATCTTCTTTGGAGTGTTCTGTTATGCTAACAAGTAGACAAAGGTGTAGACGAGTTTTTAGAGTAGAGTAAAATTCTGTGTGTTAGTCTTTTGCCTTTTTACTGATAAACTGGTGTTTATCTTATTTAGTTGATTTTGTTAAAAGAATAACAGTTAATTATTTACTTAATTTTCAAAATGTCTTCCTTAATTTAGTGCTTTATAAGCATCTGTTAGGTAAAAAGTTAAAGAAAAGAACTAACTTCCATAATTTGGATATTTGTATGTCTCTTTGGCTGTAGACACTTTCAGAGGTTGGTTGTGTGACCATTTTTAGCTACAATTTAGCAAGCAGGTAGTAGTTGTTTGACTGTTGTGGACTCTAATACAGTCAGTTTTAATACAGACTCCAAATCTAAGCAATGTAAAAGAGAAAAAAATTAAATAAAACATTATATCAAAATGTTCTCAGTATCCATCCCTGGTATTAAACGTGTCTAGTAACTTTGAGCTTTTTATCATTAGATGCCAAACTGAAATTGAATGGCTCTAGGTTTTTTTCTTTAAATATATTTAACATTCTGATAGTACTTATGTTTTGTGAATTTTCTAAGAAAGTTAATTACGGTAACAGCTGGGTGGAGGTGATGTCTGATGTTCCTCATTCGTCTCTGCAAAGTGAAATGGCAGAAAAGAAGTTACCAAATTTCTTGTGAAGGGGCATGGGACCCAGTTTTGGGTCACTCAGTTGTCTTCAACTGCATTACTATTTCTCCTGCCTTACTGAAGTCCTTTTTTTCCTCATTGTATCTTTTCCTAGTAACATGCAAAGCAGGAATTTCGAACAGTCTTTTTTTTTTTTTTGTTTTGACAACTTAGTGCAGTTTGGCAACTTACTTCTATACAATTAATTTTGTGTAGAAAGAATCAGATGTTTTATGGAAATGTATCAGGAAGATAAGTCTCCCTTTGTACCATAAAAGGTAAGTGTGTGGGGTGATGAATAAGGATTAAATGGGTATATTTAATACTACTGTGTCCTCATTATTACTTCTACTTTGTCTCAATCATTTGTGTTACTTTTTACATTTAATTTATTAACAGTGATATCTTCTACTTTTATTTGAAATAAGTGAGACCTGTGTAAACACAAGTGTGTTTTGCTTTGGGGTGGACATTTCTTAAGCCACCCTCAAACAACTATTAGTAATGGTGTGACCACACCCCAAGTAGATTCTCTTTAACCTGTTAGTCAGGTGTCCTCAAAAAAGACCAAAGTACTCTTGAGCATAATAGATCAAAGACATGAGTAGTACATGGTCATTTTCAGAAGGTGTTTTCATGAAAGAGAGGTGATATTAGAGTATCTTCTTTGTTTTTAATAACTTATGGCTGATACTACCATTAATCATGATGTAAATTCTCTGCAATAACATGACAGACTTTATTTCAAATAAGTTGGCCAAAGATCTCATTATTCCTACTTTGCTTGACTTGTCTAGTCACCTTGACTTCTGATCATTAATAAAGTGTTAAGAATAATGTGTAATGACTAGTGAATAGTAACAATTTCTGACTTAGAAATCTGACTAGTGTGAAACCCATAAAGGAAGCAGTCTCTGGGTAAGACTTATACTTACTGTGTACAGGCAATTTTACTACAGAAGTATTCAAGCAGAACTTATTTGGGATGCCAGGTGGTTGCAGGGAGGGAGAGAAAAAACATCTCACTCATTGTCTGGTTATGGAACCAAGACTAGGAATTAAAACCCAAAACAACCCTTTCAGTTGGGTTGGGATCAACTGGGATCCTGAGCTTTGGGTTTTTAAAAATTTTCTCCAGTATTATTGTTGGGATAGTAATACTCTTATATTAATTAAAAATTTTTAGATGTCTGTCTTGAAAGGGCTTTTACTTGCTGTCCATAATATGAGGTGGGATTTTTGTTCTTTTTTTGCTAGGTCTTCAAAACAGTGCTTAAAACAAGTAGACTTGGACTTGGGGAATATTTTAGAGAGAAAAATGCTTGAAGTGCTTGAAGACATTTATGTCCATCTGAGGGCAATTGTGGAGACCAGGATACAGGGGTCAGCTACTGGGCAGACTGGGGGTCTGAGTCCAGCTGCTGGGGCGTCCACCTTGCACATATGCGTGTATACATTCTGTTTGGCCAGATAGGGGAGCAGGGTGAGGCTGTTGGTGCTGTTTGTGTTGGTGTTCATGTGCATGGTGTGAATCTGTCTTGGTTGACCTGTTGTCACTGGCTATGGTATGTATATATGTTGCATACATATGCTCGCTGTGTGCGTGTGGGTGTACCTACTGGGAATATGTGCTCAGCCTCACTGCAGACTTTATCTGGGGGCTTGAACTGCAGCAGTGTCACCTTTTTTTGGACTCCCAGGTTGTTTTGCCAATTGATGGGGTTAGCACGAAGGACACAGGCACCAAATTAAAGAAGTAAGCTTATGTTTACTTAGGTTTAAAGTGATAAAATAATGAGGAAAATAATGGTGAAAATAAATTAAAGCAAGATAAGGTAAAGCAGCAAAATAATAAGCGAACTACTATAGCAAGCATAAAATAAGGTAATGCACCTAATCATTACTACATAGCGATAGAGATTAAGAAAGATACCGATTGCCCTAATAATACGTTACCATCATCCAGATCTGCAGTCACTGGGGAGCCCAGTTGCAACGAGAATTTGGAGAACCCTTCCCGGCAATTGGGAAATCTCTGTACAGTGCATCCACTGTATAGATGAGACTTCCAAATTTCACTGCAAATGTTCCCCGCTTTTATACAGTTGAATAAACTTCATATCTTCAACTGCAAAAAAAGCATCTGGTGTGATTTTCTCCTTGTTAACTTCTGTCTTGTGCCTGGCCAGAGCAGAAGAGGGAACAAAACAAGAACAAAATAATTTGGTAATCTTGATTATTTATCTCTCAACAAAGTCTGTTATGACTTTGTCACATTCTTCTACTTAGAGGCTTATCTGTTTTGGACAAATGAGGCTACTGTTACACAATTAGTATCTTTCTGCTGACTAACCTTACACAGCAAGCATTAGGGCAAAGCTCTACAAGAATTACAACAAAGCTTTTCTAAATTAGCATATATTAATAAGGTAATACGTTGCATATGTGATCAGTATTATACATATTAGATATATTGTTGCATTGTGAGGTTCATCTAGGGGTTGACTTTGGTTCAGGGCCTCACTGCTCAGGCCCTAGTATTTCACAGGTACAGCCTGATTTTCCTTTAAGTCCCCTTTGGCGCTCTGCCTTTCACCTCCACAGTGTTCACTGGTGGAGAAATCAATCATCCACAAGTGGCTTTCCTTGCAAGAGTATTGTGATAGAGTATGGCACTAATTTCTGTAAGCAATATTAGACAATGTAAAATCCTTTGGGACCAATTGCATATCAGTGTTTTAGCGATGTAACACTGAGGCAAATACTCAGAAAAGTGAAAAAAGTAGTGGACTGTTCTTGCAGCTCATCTCTATTTTTTCTGAGATGATGAAAAATTAATACCTTAATTTCCACTGGAACTGGAGAAACATAATGTGTAGTTCATATGTGATGTGATCTCTGCCAATTGCTCAGCACATCCATGAAATAGGCACAGAACTAAACTGCAGTATTCTACTCAACAGAAGGTAAACTTAAAATAACAACAAAACCCCCCCGAACAAGTGCCTCAGGAAGCATTCTCTGTATTCTGAGAGTAGTGCTGGTTTCATAATAGCATCAAAATACTGTGTACTGATTCAAAATAACTGCATGCTGTGTTTGTGCTCAGTAGATCTTTGGTTTAAGATGACAGAGACAACAAATGTGTAAAGGTTGGTTTTAATTTATTTTTCTGTTTGGGGGCGGGGTTCTCCTTTTTCCATGTTGAGTTACTAGGATGTATACCTGCTTTATTGAAGTTAGGATGTATACCTGCTTTATTGAAGTTAGGGCGCTGGTGCCATCAGGTGGTGATAATACATTCCCAGAAATGGGAAAACTACTTGCGAGGAGTTCCACTGCGATGTGAGAAATTGCTAGCATGACACTAAAAAGAGTAAACAGATACATTTGCAGAAGTGCAAGGTATTTATATTAAGCTGGTAGGGTTTTTTAATTCATTTAACTTAGCTGTAATTCTTTTGATCTGTTGCAGGTCGGCATGATATTATTTTCATAATTACTGCTAAATAAATTTCCTTCTGGAACAGAGGTATGTCTGTTCAGCCATTAACAACTTACATCTTTCTGTTGCAATTTATTACATTAAGAGTATATTTTTATGTTTTAATCCAGATAGTTGAAGGAGCACAAATTCCATACTTATACTTCATAATGTCTGACCTCACAACCATGCAACACCCTTGAGTTGCATAGCGCTCAAAGTGTGAATTAGAAAATTCCCTTTTAAGCAGGCATTAGTTCTCTAGTTACATGGTTATGTTTACAGTGTCAGGAACCTTTTTTGATTCCTGTCTTGATGGAATGGCAGGCCTGTTCAGCTAATGTAGATTGTGGAATTTGATGGAAACAGCTGTTAAAATTGAAAACATTTGATAATATGTAAGAATTGGTAAATCGTGGGAAACGGGGGGGG